>NW_007728994.1:275339-279901 GCF_000696425.1 Galeopterus variegatus | reverse complement strand
CCCACCCCCACCCCACCCCCCACACACGATTTGTTTACAAAGGATGTGCTGAACCACACCCAACCAGACCGGAGGCAGGGGGGCCTAACCAAATTATTCTATTTTCCCAACACCATTCATTTTTATCTGTTCTTAATCTTAGGTCAAATAAGAGATTGTGGGTGATATTATGCTTATGGCCAGAGTGTCATACATTCTGCTTTGCCTGAGACAGTCCCAGGTTTTATCTTTGTCCTGGTGGAATAATTAATTTTCACAAGTGTCTAGTCTGGACAATAAGTTATATGGTTACCGTAATTATAGCAATTGTCGGAAGTCAAAGACTTTCCGGAAATGTTATGTCTCCAGGCCTTTCTGTTTGTTTGCTTTAAAATGGAATTAAAGCAGTTTAACATTCGTATAATGTTTTATAGTTTATACTCTCCTAAACTGCTGGCCCCTGGAGGTGGAATTGAACTTTTAGACAGGTTTTGTTTGACTGTCATAGTGGTTTAAAAAGTAATGATAATTTGAATACCTTTGCAGAGGGTAGCTATTTTCCCACACCACTTCCCTCATGTCTCACGACCCTGGAGGCATTTGACCTTATGTCCCTGATTTACAGCTCTCTTTTGCATATATTACATCATTTAAGTTTCACCTTTAAGAAATTATCTCTATCCATTCTCAGATGAGGAAACTGAGTATGCTTCAGAATCACCAGGGGGCTTGTTAAAACGCGTATGCTAAGTCCCAGGAGAGACTTTCAGTTTCAATAGGTCCAGAGCCCTGATAATTTACATTTTAAACAAATTCCTAGGAGATGCTTATGCTGCTAAAGGGGCCCACACTTTGAGAACCACTGGTTCTGAGACACCACAAATCATTCTAGTTCATTCAGCTAATAAGTGACAGAGCTGAAATTCAGCCCCAGGTTTTCCATTCCATATTAAGTCCTCTTTATTCTACAGAGCATTACAAAAACAAATAGTAATCTTCAAAAATGGTGAGAGTTCTTTTAAAAGAACACTGATATTTCAACAAGGTTGGGCAAGCCTGCAGAGAGAATGAAATATTCATATGAACACCACTGGAGAGGTTCAGACAACTATCACCAAACAGGTACCAACAGCTTCATATGGGGGGAAATTTAGACATAAGGAAAATGTGTAGTGGTCCAAAGGTATTATACTCTCCTAGAATTAATACTGTTGTCCTTGGATAATCCATTCACTGGACTGAGTGGATTTTTTTTTTTTCCTGCTGCTCAGTATAGGGATTGAATCCTGGACCTTGGAGAGTGGATATTTCAAACTCCTAGCAGGCAAAGTAGTGTGAAACTGTTACTGAACCCAAGTCCGGCTGCCCACTGCCAAACAAACAAACGACTCAAAAGTCAAATGTTGTGAAAAGGGAAGGCAACTTTTTTCAGGACCAGTAACCTGCAGTGGATAGTAGCCTACCTATCTCCAAAGCTCAGATTTACTGAGGGGTTTTTAAGAAGGAGGTTGAGGGAAGTGAAAAGCAGGAGGAAGTGGGACATGAGGTGTGGGGACTCCATGTAAGGGGCCAGGTGCAAAATTTTGCCAAGGCTCCATCTGTTTTCTGTTCTTATCCTTGATGTTTTCTCAGGGTCCTGCAGGATCTTGATTTGCTTCAGGGTGGAGTCAGCATAGCTTTGTTGATGTCTTCCTTGGTTTCTCAGGATCTGGAAACACAGCTCTACACTTATGTAAATAATGTCATGCTGCCCTATAACCAAGGTTCAAAATATCAAATAACCATGGGAAAAGGGTGAACATAGAGAAATGCATGCTAAGCTAGCCCTCTGCTTACCTTATATTCTGCTAGACAAGTTTGCCTTTTGCAAACTTCCTCCAAGGCTGAGGCCTGCTCCAACCCTGGAGGAAATAAATCAAATATGATCAAATATGGGTCCTGCTGCTACAATTCCCTCCTTCTCATGTTCCTTCCTCAGTCTTGAGGGGTCTGCTTCGGTTCGCTTTAACAAAACCAAAATGCAAGGGTTGGGTCTTGAGAGAGAGAGAGATAGAGAGTGTGTGTGAGTGCCAAAGGGCTTCCAACTGGGGCACAGAGTTTATAAAAGCCAGCCATAGCAGAGCAAGTAATGCAAAGCTGTTTCCCAGACAGCTGTCATACACAAGAGAACAGACAAGGAACCATATGGTAATTGGGGTACAGAGAGAGAAGAATAGGATGGGACACATTGTCAGCGGCCAGCGAGTGCCAGAGGCAGCTCAGTCACTAGGCACCACCTCTCCTGCCCCACAAAGTTTCATAAGCCTTCCCTGCATCAGGATTACAGCTACATAGGCTTCCCCTGCATGAGATTCCCACTTGGAGATAAAGACAAGGAAGTGAGAACTGTTGAGATATGAGTTTACATTCTGAACTGAGCAATTACCAGAAAGAAACTTTTTTATCCAGATGAGATTGTGTTATTTCAATATGCAAGATGAAGTGTTTTCTGGTACTGAGTAGAAATGGGGTTTCATGACACAATTTGAGTTCAGTTTCAGAAAAGGGAAATAGTCACATTTCTTCACATTTCAAATGTGACTATATTTCAGTCCTCTACAGAGGTAAAAAGCAGAACTGATGTGACAGAGCAGAATCAGTCAGCCCTGAAGGTGCCTGTGCAAGAATAAGGCATATGAGGTGTCTCCAGAATGATCGTGGAAAGATATATATTATCTTTCAATTCCATTTTTCCACAAACTTCCTTTTTCTTCCCATGAACTTTTTGAAGTACCCCCATATTGCAGCTGAAATATCCAAGAGAAAATGCAATGCAAGAAGAATTAATAAATCTGGAAAACAGGACAAACAGATATCCTAAAATTTGTCTTTCACCAGAAGCAGCTGAGAAGATTTCAGTGCAGGTAGTTAATTTGGGAGGCGATTCCAGGAAATATCTGTGGGAAAGTAGGGATGTAAGACAGGAAAAGGAAGGAAGTCAACAAATAGTATCAAGTATTTCTACGATTCACTGCAGCCTAGTCCGGGGCAGCTCTGGGAACCAGACTTACCCCTCCCAAGGGGCATGGGAGCTGGATATTTATCTACCAGCTCCCAACCATCACTGATTCAGGGCTGCTTCTAGGGAGTATTAATTTCCTGGTCCTTTCAGCCTGTCCCTCATGGGCAGAACAGGCTCTGATCATCATAGGAAGTCCTCAGACAAAGAGTCACAGGAGCTGGCAGTTGGGAGTGGGATACTGGCAGTATCTGGTACAGGGGACCAACCTACAGGAGTGAAGATAAAAAAATAATCAGATATGACCAGCAACATGGAAACCACAGTCAAGGATATTTTAAGAACGAACACTTGGAGGTCCAACAAGGAGAGTATGAGTCAAAGTTTTACAGCATCCAACTTGTCAAGTTTAAAAAGTTTTAAATAAACTAATGTTTTAAAGAATTACCTGGAAAAAAAATGAGATATTTAAAGATGCAAGGAACAAAACAATATTGAGGCTGTGCAAATTTCTAAGAAAACTTTGCAAAATGACAACAGTGAACTTGCTCTACCATAAAGCTACTTTAATTTAGTACTGATGTGAGAACAAATTTCAGAAACAGATTCAAGTATATGTGGAAACTTAATATAAAATAAAGGTGGCATTTCAATTGAAAGAGAAGTGATTTACTTTGCAAATGGTGCTGCCATCATTGACAATCTAGAAGAACAAAATTAGACCCTTACTGCACACCATAAACAAAAAATCTAAGTGGTTTAAAGACAAAACATGAAAGAAATGAAAATATTAAGATTTAGAATCATGTTTATCCTTGGTGTGAGAGACATGTTTTGAACAAGATAAAAAATTCAGAAGGCATAAAGTAAAAGATTGACAGATTGATTACCAAATACAAAAAAAAACAAAACAAAATCCTTCGATATGGAAAATGATACCATCAGAAGGTAGCAAAAGATAATTTATTAGTAACACATATGACATGTCAAAGGGCAATATCAGTAACACAAAAAGAAAAAAAGTGATTTGGGGTCAAGATGGGGATATAAGTTCACGTGACCACCACTGTGCTTTCTCTTCCAAAGACATATTAATTATAGATAAATTATTTCTTTAAATTTTAAAAAGCTACGGCCAGTCAATGAGAGCATCAGTGAGTGGAAGATAGTTCTGGGCCAGCACTCACTGAGAAGTTTACTTAAAACACAGCACAGAGAAACACTAAGGGATGGAAATGTAAGATAAGAGACACAGAGGAGCTCCAAAATGTGTACAGTGGGAGTTTCAGAAACAAAGAAAGGAAATAGCAGAGGAACAAAATGTGAAGAGATAAAGGCTTAACATTTTTTAGAATTTAAGGGCCCTCTGAAAGTGCACCAGATACTGAGCAGCACAAGTGAAAAATAATTCCACACTGGAAACACTTTGTAATGAAACTCAGAGAAGAAAATCAGAGATAAAGAGAAGACCTTAAGGGCCGGCCCGGTGGCGCACTGCTACAGTGCACCGCTTGGGAGCGCGGTGGCGCTCCCGCCGAGGGTTCGGATCCCACATACAGACCAGCCACTCACTGGCTGAGCGAGG
>NW_007728994.1:268111-275042 GCF_000696425.1 Galeopterus variegatus | reverse complement strand
TTTTAAAAAAAAAAAAAAAAAAAAAAAAAAAAAAAAAAAAAAAAAAAAAAAAAAAAAAAGAGAAGACCTTAAAAGCTGTCAGGAAGAAATGGCAGAGTACCTGCCAAGGAATAACAAGTAGATTTTCCAAATTAATATTACTTAATGTTTTTAGGTAGTTGGGGGAAATTGCCAAACTAAGATGTATTTAGCTACACTGTTATTCATAAATGAGGGAAAAACAAAGGTATTTTGGGATATAAAAAGATGAAGACAATACCACCAAGAGATTCTTGCTGAAATACCTGAAAGCTATCCCAACCCCTCCCCACCAAAAAAAGAGAGAGAACCAGGATGGAGGGAGTGTGATATATGATGCAAATAAAACATAATTCAGTAATATTTATTGGTATACATGGAATTCCATTGAATGTAAAGCATTGTAAACTGAAGTTTTGTCTTCAAAAAAAGTAGAACTAAAATTTTAGACAACTGTTAGGTGGGAATTGGAAGCAGGTGAAGTTTGGAGGATAGCTAAAGACCTACCTAAGGGATCGAAGATACCAGGAATTTAGGGATACTGAATAACTTTATGATTTGTCACAGAACTGTGAATTTAATGATATAAGAAACATTTAAGGATAATTACTAAAGGAATAGAAATAATATTTATAATTTCCAAGTCAGCAAAAGAAAAAAATAAAGAAAATTAATAAATAGAACAGAAGACAAGAAAGTTGGAGGAAGTATATAAGAGAAAAATGTAGAAAATAGAAAAAAATAGGTAATGGCAATAAGTCCAATGTATCAGAAATCCCCACCTATCTATCTATCTATCTATCTATCTATCTATCTATCTATCTATCTATCTATCTATATAATATACATACATATATATTAAACTCATCCATTAAAAGACAGAAATTCTCAGATTATATATATTTTTCTCATGCTTTTATATATAGATACATGTTTTAAATCCAGCTATATTCTGCTTGAAATAGATAAAGTTAAAAATGAAATAGAAAGGCTGAAAATAGAGGGATGGAAAAAAACACAGGCAAACATCTGGCCTAGCAATATAGACATTAGACAAAATTTAAGATCAAAAGCATCAAAAAAGATAAACAGTAACACTCTATAATGTTAAAAAGCACAAGTTTTCAAGAAGATATACAGTCATAAGCTTTATGCACTCCCCTAAAAACATAGCCTCAAAATACATAAAGCAAAAGCAGAAGAAATATAATGTGAAAGAAACAAATCCACAATAATAGGAGATTTTAATGCTTCTCTCTCAGAAATGAGAGATCAAGTACATGCAGGATTTTTTTTTTCTTTTTGGCAGCTAGCCAATATGGGGGATCTGAACCCTTGACCTTGGTGTTAATCAACACTGACCTCTACCAAATGAGCTAACTGGCCAGCCTATATAGAGAATTTTTAATGATATTGAAGATTTAAGCAACATAACTAACTTGACAAGACATTTTTATATAAAATTCTATACTCAACATTCATTTTGAAAATGAATCATTCACAAAAACTGGCTACATGCTGTTACCGGGCACAGGTCTGGCTGCCTGAGCTCTTTCAAAAGCAAACCACTCAAATGTCAAATGTTGGTGAAAATGGAAGTCAGTTTTTATTCAGGAATACTGGTGACCTGAGGAGAGATGTTAGGCTAACCCATGTCTCCAGTGAACCTGAAGGACAATGGCCAGGCTAATGCCATCTCAAAGACTCAGGTTTACTGAGGGGTTTTTAACAAGGAGGCTAAAGAAATGGAATGTGGGAAATTAAAAGCATGAGGGAGGGAGATGTGAACTGCAGAACTGCAAGGGTTCCATGAAAGGAGCCAGGTGCAAGGTCTTGCCAAGGCTCCTTCTGGTTTCTGCTCCATCCTTGCTGTTATTTTAGGGTCCTACTCTGCTGGAGGGGTGGAATCAGCCTGGCTTTACTAATGTTTCCTGGGGTCTGGGATAGTACATGCAAGTGTGCAGCTCCATGATGACTGGAAAACAACTTTACATTCATGTAAATAATGTCATCTTGCCCCATAACCAAGGTTCAAAATATCAAATAAAAGACGGGACCCCAGAAAAATGCATACCAAGAATAAAACTTTGTTCTTTTGAAATCTTTTAGAGCCCATGTGGTTTTAAGTCCCAACATGCTTCAGTCCTGCTCACTTCAGCAATACTAGGATATAAAGGAAGTTGCAGCAAATTCCAAATTATTTCTATCATACGGATCATATTCTCTGACTATACTTTAAATAAAAATTAGTAACAACAACAAAAAAGGTAATTAGAACAAAAACTCAAACTCAATTAGAGCTCAGTGTTGATAACACAAAGGTCAAGGGTTCAGATCCCTGCCAGCTGCAAAACAAACAAACAGAAGTCATACGTTTGGAAACTAAAACACATGCTCAAATAACATGTGACTTAAAGTGGAAATTTTGATGAAAATTATAAAATATTTCAAAGTGAATGACAAGAGAAAAACTCCATAGCAAAATTCATAGAATTCGTTTAAGTGGTACTGGGAGGCAAGTTTATAGCTTAATATGCAACTACTAAAAAATAGAAAATACTGAATATAAATGAGCTAAGTGTTCTATATAAGCTACAAAAAAGAAAAAGTAAACTCTACGTAAGTAAAAGAAAGGAAATAAAAATAAGAGCAGAAGTTAACAAAGTTTTAAAAAACACAGTAGAGATGACCAATAAAACTAAAACCTTGTTCTTCAAAGACATTTAATGCTAATTACTGAAAGAAAGTGAGCCAAGATGCCGGATACTGTTCAAGCTTTATTAAAGAAAGAAATCTGCTGGGCTGTACTCAAAATGGAGGACAGCCCAGGGCTGCCCTGAAAATGGGGGACAGCAGCTAACCTAGGGTCGTGGGAGTTTATATTGGTATTTTGGTGCCAAGAGCTGGGTGATGTAATTCCCCAGTGGGGATTGAGTTAGGTCATGGGGATGGAGAGTTCTGTGCATGCAGAAACACCAAAAGTTTCATTTTCTCTGAAACCATGAGGCTTCTTGTGAAACAGAACAGGGGAGGGGAGGGGGGGAGGTGGACGGTGCCATTTTGTACTTGGGCTTGTCTAAAATGGCACTGGTTATGTTGCAGATCTATTAATTGCTAATACTAATAATCTGTTCATAACTTTGTCAAGACTAATCAAGAAAAAGGGAAGAAACAACAATATTAGGATTAAAACGGGAAATAACTATAGTAGAAGTTAAAAAGTCACAAGCACTCACAACAAATAGTTTTATATGAGTTAATTTGAAAGAAACAAAAGTTTAAAGATATAAATGATGAATCCCCATACTGCCCAGCTGCCAAAAAAAGATATAAATGATGAAAATTGACGTGAGAAAAGAGACACAATCTGAAAATGCATTTAATTTAAATAAATGATATCAGTAGTCAAAAAATCTTCTATACAAGACAACAGTTTCTGACAGATTCGAGAAACAGAAAACTCCTGACTTTTATAGCCCCTATCTAAAACTATTGCAGAGAATATAAAAGAGGACAGCTACCCAATCCTTTTATCAAGGCTGTATGACACCCAAACTAGTCAAAGACAATGCAAACAAAGAAAATTATAGATCCATGTGTCTCACTAACATACATGCTAAAATCTCAAATAAAATGTTAGGAAATTGAATTCAATAGTGTCCTGATTTCCATATTATAATTGTCTAGATTTTTTATTATTATTAGCATTTTTGTTATTACAAATCATGATTTTTCTTCATGCTCTTTACCTGACCTCTCTTTTAAAGACAAATGTTAATTTACAATGTGTTACAATCAGTGGTATACTGTATTTACCAATATATTCTACTGAATTATTTTTCCTTTGTTTCATGCATCACACTCCCTCCATCTTGGTTCTGCTACCCCTCCCCTCCCCTTTTCAACAAATAGGTTTTTGATTGTTCATTTGTTTTGGTGGCTGGCCGGTAAGGGGATCCAAACCCTTGACTTTGTTGTTACAACAAGAATAGTTTAAAGGAGGTTTTTCAGAAGAAGCTCTTTGTAGTAAATTATCTTAATCTTTTTTCTTTCATTTTTGTTTTGGTGGCTGGCCAGTACAGGGACTGAACCCTGGACCTTGGTGTTATCAGCACCATGCTCTAGCCAACTGAGCTAACTAGCCAGCCTGATTATCTTAACATTTTTTGTCTGAAACTGTGTGTTTGTGTGTCCATGTGTGCACGTGTGTATATTATAACCAAATAATGTTTATCCAAGGAATGCTAGAAAGATTTGACAGAAAATCTATTAATCTACCATAAGATTAGATGCCAAAGGAAAGAAAATGCAAAATTCAACACCCTTCATGATAAAAACTTTCTATAAGAATGAAGGAAACTACCTCAACCTACTAAAGAGTTTATACTGAAAAGCTACCACAAAAATCACACCTAATGGTGAAAGTTTAAAAATTAAATTCAGGAACAAGATAATAATGGCGACTGTACTGATATTATTTAATTTGTACCAGAAGTCCTAGCTAACACAATGAGAAAATGAAGTAAGAACTTAAGGATTGGAATGTAAAAGATAAATTTGTTACTGTTTGTAAGTATTGTAGATTTTCCTTATATACAACTCGATAAAACTAAAGAACAAATTATTAGAACTAATAAGAAAGTTGCTGGATGAAGATCTATAATAATAATTAGTAGCATTCCTAGAGAGCAGAAATAACCAATTAGAAAATGTAATGATAATGGTAACATTCTTTTTTATACTTTCAAAAAAACAACAACTTGGGCCGACCCCGTGGCTCACTTGGGCAAGTGTGGTGCTGGGAGCACAGCAGTGCTGGGAGCTCTGAGACCGCAGGTTCGGATCCTATATAGGGATGGCCGGTGCACTCACTGGCTGAGCGCGGTGCAGACGACACCAAGCCAAGGGTTACGATCCCCTTACTGGTCACACACACACAAAAAAAAAACAACTTAAGGAATGTAGGAATAAATCTATCAAAAGATGAAAGAAAAAAAGAAACATAAAAGAAGACCTAACATTAAAAAATAAAACATGTGAATAAACAGGAAAATTAAAGGTAGTAAATTAAATTTGCCATTTATTTATAGATTTTATGTAGTTCCAATTAGAACCCAATAAAGACTACTCTTGAGTGTGCATGCAAAACTTGACAAATTCTAAAATCCATTAAAGGGCCAAGGTCCTGAAATTGCCAAGTCGATTGTGAAAAAGAAAACAAGGAAAGAAGGAAGTTGTCCTACCAGGTAGTAACCTAAAAGTTAATCTGTAAATTTAATGTGGTCACAATAAAAATACCTACAGGGTACTTTTAAGATTTGGAAAGGCATGGTGCAGCTATTGTGTAAAGAGTATGTACATTTCTCTGTGAACTAAAAAATAAACTACCCTGTGACCCAGCAACCCCGCTACTGGATATCCACCCAAAGCAAATGAAGTCAATACATGAAAGAGTCACCTGCAGTCCCATGTTCATTGCAACACTGTTCACAATAGCCAAGAGATGGAATCAACCTAAGTGCCAATCAATGAATAAATAGTTTAAAAACTGTGGTATTGCAGTTGATTGAATTGTGTACCCCCAAAGTTTAATGTGTTGGAGGCTTGGTCCACACTGTGACAGTGTTTAGACAGTGGGAAATCCTATTATGGTAATTGAAAGGTGGGGCCTTGAAGAGGCGATTAGATTATGAGGACCATTCCATAGTAAATAGTTTAATGGTGGTCGTGGACATGGTTTTGAGGGCTTTAAAAGGAGAGCACACAAGGAGCTGTCTCTCTCTGCTCTGCCATTCTGCCATGTGAGACACTTGCATCACTGCCACTACCAACAAGGCCTTCACCAGATGTGTTCCCTAGACTTTAGACTTCTCAGCCTCTGAAACTGTAAGCAATAAATTTAATTTTCTTATAAATTACCCAGTTCCAGATGTTTTGTTATAAGCAACAGAAACAGACTAATACAGGTATATATACACAATGGAATATTATTCAGCTATAAAAAAGTGCTCTCATTTGCAGCAACATGGATGAAACTGGAAACCATCATGTTAAGCAAAGTAAATCAGGCACAGAAGGACAAATACCACATGATCTCATCCATATGTGGGATCTAAAAAAGAAAAACAAGTGGTTCTCATAGAAGCAGAGAGTAGAATAGTGGTTACCATGGGTCAAGAGGGGTAAGGTGGTCGGGGAGAGAGAAAGTGGTGGATTAATGGGTACAAAGCTATACTATCTATCCTAAGTGAATCAATGTATAGTATATGTATATATTGAAACAACATACTGTACCCCACAAATATGTACAAATAAATGTTAAAAAAAAAAAAAAAAAAGAATTGGAAAGACAGATTTTAATGGTCATGGGGAAAAATAAATTAGAATGGCCGGGAAAAGAAATAATGATAATGTCACCAAACCAAAAGGGGTTCATTACCCACTTTACAGCAGCCAATAAATCTTTGCACCAGTACTTGCGGCAGAAAAGATTAGCATTTATTATTGAAAGATGCCAATCAAGCAGTGCGAGACAGCTGATGCTGTAAAACTCCAGGCTCCTCGAGAGCTTACGGACAGACAGTTTCTGCCTTTTTTAAAGGCAAAAAACTGCTGCGTTGGGGTCTGGGCTGTGTGAGTAGCCTGTGGATGTTTCTGACTGGTTGAATCTCAGAAGACAAAGGAAGAGCTTCGGGACCCTGTCCATCAATTTTCCAGCTCCAATCAGTCTGGTGTCCTTGTAGTCCCAATTTGCTCAGCATTTTTCAAACTTGGATCTCATTCTCTTTAAAAACATCTCAAGGAGACCTGTCAAGATAGTGTTTTTTGTCCTTGGAATCTAGTAGCTCTTATTTTTGGCCCTCCTTACTGCTAGTTGTTAATTTCAATTTTTAATTGCCGGTTGGAGAGCCCA
>NW_007728994.1:265975-267532 GCF_000696425.1 Galeopterus variegatus | reverse complement strand
CATTTATTGAATGTTTACCATGTGCCAGGCACTATTCCAAACATTTTGCATATTAGCTCATTTATATAGGCAATTATTATTACCCCATTTTGAACACATGTCAACTGAGGTCACAAGAGATTGAGTAATTTGCCCAAGGTCATTCAGTAAATACATAGTGGAATGGGGACTTGTACTCAGGAAGCCTTCAGAGGCTTCTTAAACCCTATATAATACTTCCCCTCTAGAGAAAATCTTGCACATGTGCACTCAGAGATGTGTGTAAGAGGGTTAAGTGTAGGATTGCTTATAAAAGCAAATTATTGAATAAAACCTATATCAAGGTTTCTCAACCACAGCAGTATTGATATTTTAGGTTGGATGGTTCTTTGTTGTAGATTATAAGATATTTACCAGCAAACCTGGCCTCTACCATTAAATTCCAGTACTACCCCCATCCCCCAGTTATGACAAACAAAAACGTCTCCAGACATTACCACGTGTTCCTGGGATACAAAACCTCTGTTGGGGAACAAGTATGTATTCATACACACAGGTCTCAAAAAAATATGAGATCATTTATATATATTTAAAAACACAAAACAACACTCCATATAGTTTGCAGTTCCATATACATGTGATAGAAGTTTAAACACATCGTCTGGAAAGAGATACAACAGTTTTATTTATTTATTTATTTATTTATTTATTTATTTATTTATTTATTTATCTATATTTTTTTGCTGCTAGCCTGAATGGGGATCTGAACCCTTGACCTTGGTGTTATTGAGACAGGATAGAGCTAGTCCTGTGAACCAAACTGACTCCATTTTCCCTAGAGAGGACATTTTGTTACTTTCCACTCCTCAGTCTAGAGACACCCCAGGGTGCAGGATTACCCCATGGCCTGCCCTGATAAAATAAACTGAGATAAGAAGGGAACAGATATTCACTGAGTTGCAAAACCCCTTCCCAAGTCTTGTTTACTGTAATTGTAAATGTTAAGTTACAGATTAACTTTAAGACCCCTCCCTTTAGGAGTTCCTGCTTCTGCACAAAGCTTCAAGGGGACCGCTACAATGACCTTCCTGGGGTGATATTAATGAACAGCACCACCATCTTGGACCTACTGAGCAGGCGTAAGGACCAAAGCCTTAACTGAGAATGTGCCCATGATGCAACCAGGAAAAGCAGAATGGACCGCCTCCAGAGGTGCAGAATGTTGATGCTGGCCTGCACTCCTTAACTCCTTTCCCTGTAAAAGACCCCAAATAGCTCCCCTCGGTGGGGCTAGCTTTCCCATAGCTACCCCCCTTATGCATAAGTCTATTTCCTCTTTTAATAAAGCACTGCTTGCTTTACTGCTGGGTGCATTGTTCATTTCTATGACTTTGCGACCTAAGAGCTTAATTCGATAACATTATCAGTGCACCAGATTTATGATAGTGTTTGCTTCTGGAGAGGGAGAGGAATACAACTAAGAAGAGGACTAAATGGACAGAAGGAACCTCAAATTAAGTAACATTTAATTTTTAAAAATCTGAAGCAGGTTGGCCCATGGCTCACTCGGGAGAGTGT
>NW_007728994.1:264201-264464 GCF_000696425.1 Galeopterus variegatus | reverse complement strand
CTGACAACACCAAGTCAAGGGTTAAGAGCCCCTTACCGGTCATCTTTAAAAAAAAAAAAATCTGAAGCAAATATGGCAAAATATCTACATTTATTAATTCTAGGTATGGTTACAAGGGTGCTTCTTATATATTGTTTTCTATTCTTTTCATATTAATGTTTTCAAAATAAAACAATAGGGTTGACATAGGAAAAATATAAAAAATGAACAATAAATATAAATAGAAATTTAAAGAAATTCTAAAATAAAAAACTTTAACCTCC
>NW_007728994.1:249800-260291 GCF_000696425.1 Galeopterus variegatus | reverse complement strand
TCCAACTCAGACACATATCCATCCCCTGAAGACAGGAACAGGTCTGGATAGCAGCCCAACAAGCAGACGAGGTACATGCTCAAAATAATAGGTGGCTTGTGGGAGCTGTTGCAGTCCCTTGCACGGACCCAAATTGGGACTAGCAGGCTGGCTACGGGGATCAGGATCTCCAGGATAATATGATCACACACTTGATTTACAGCCTCCAAAAGGCTACTCACAAGTCAATTATGACAAGCTTAGAGAAATCACAGATTCACTGAAAATCCCAATGAGTTCCTAACCCACCTCTCTGAGGCCCTACATAAATGCACATGTATAGATCCAAACTCCCCTGCAGGCATGGCCCTTTTACTCTACCTCCTCAGCTCGGCTTTCAAGGTTTTTACCAATAGGGAGGAGGAGGAGAAAAAGGACCATTTTAGAAAAGATCAGGCCAAATACCAACTCCTAGCTAATGCCAGCTGTGGCTCACATACTCCAAAGCTGGCTGCCTCTAGGGACAAGCCACCTGGGAACTGCTTCAAATGTGGTCAACCAGACCACTAGCATGGGCCCATCATAACCCCAGGCCACCTCCCGGGACCTGTCCTCACTGCAAACAGACAGGTCACTGGAGGGATTGACTGTTCCACTCACCAGAGAGGGAGTGGCCCAGTCCCCAACCTACAGCCTTTGGCTTCATGGCCACCCCCACCAGAGCTTCTCAGCTTTGCCCAGGAGGAGGACTGATGATGCCCAGGGCCCGAGGCCCCCATGGAGATCACCACGCATGAGCCCAGGGTAACTCGCCTCATAGCAGGTAAGCCGATCTCTTTTGTCATTGATACAGGGCCACTTACTTTACCCTTCCTAAATATGCAGGACCAACAACCCCACCTTCTATCACAATAGTAGGGGTCACGGGATCAGAATACTGTCCACAGATCACTCAATCCCTTTCCTGAACCCTGTATCACACCCGACTCATACACAAATATTTAGTGATGCCTCAATGCCCAACCCCCTTACTGGGATGAGACATTCTTTTCAAACTCAAAGCCACTCTTTCCCTAAACACTTTAACTCCAGCTACAATACTCCCGTTACAGGCCGCACCCAGACCTGGCCCCTGGGGCTTTCGCCTTCCCCTCCCCCTCAGGCAAGGTTAATCCCTAGTATGGGACATTTCTTCTTCCTCCATTGCTATGCACCATTCCCTATCCTTGTTAAATTGTGGAACCCCTCTTTGTTCCCTGATGTCCCACAGTATCCCATCACTAACAAACACCTAATAGGCTTAAAACCCATCATACACAAACTCCTTTCTTCTCATCTCTTATGGCCTACCCACTTGCCTTTTCTTTTTTTTTTAATTATTATTATATAAAGATGACCGGTAAGGGGATCTCAACCCTTGGCTTGGTGTTGTCAACACCACGCTCAGCTAGTGAGCCAACCGGCCATCCCTATATAGGATCCGAACCCGTGGCCTTGGTGTTATCAGCACCGCACTCTCCCGAGTGAGCCACGGGCTGGCCCCCCACTTGCCTTTCAACACACCCATCCTTCTGGTTATAAAGCCTAATGGCTCATACCATTTAGTACAGGACTGATCCTGACACATGTCATTCCCAACAACTCACCTGGATAGTACTACCTCAGGGGTTTCAGGATAGCCCCTACTTTTCAGCCAGGCCTTAGCTCAAGACTTATCTGAACTTCCCCCAAACTCTAGCACTTTAATAGAATATGTGGATGACCTCCTCCTTTGTCACCCCTCCTATGAGGATTCACAGGCCCACACTGTTACTCTCCTTAATTTCCTGGCCTCCAGGGGACGTTGAGTGTTCCCCAGCAAGGCCCAAATTTCTTCTTCAGTCACCTGCTTGCGAGTTCACCTCACCCCCGACACCAGAGAAATAATGGTGGATAGCAAGAGTCTAGTTTCTGAACTCCCTGGTCCTACCACAAAGACTGAAATTCTCTCTTTCCTGGGGCTTGCAGGATATCTCCACGTGTGGATTCCCAACTTTGGTGTGCTAGCAAAACCACTTTATGAGGCAGCCAAAGGGGATCCTGCCATTCCTTTAGATCCCACAAAGCCCATTCATTCTCCCTTCCAGCAATTAAAAGCTGCTCTCAGGGCTGGCCCATGGCTCACTCGGGAGAGTGCGGTGCTGATAACACCAAGGCCTCAGGTTTGGATCCTATATAGGGATGGCGAGTTGGCTCCCTGGTTGAGCGTGGTGCTGACAACACCAAGCCAAGGGCTAAGATCCCCTTACCGGTCATCTTTTTTAAAAAAAATAAAACAAAAAACCTGCTCTCCTCTCAGCCCCAGCTCTATCCTTCCCCAAACCTATCTCATCCTTTTATTCTATACATCACCAAAACCCAAGTATTGGCTGCCAGGGTTTTGGGATAAGAGGCAGGAGACATTTCCTCCCTGGTTGCATACCTCTCTGAACAATTGGACACCACAGCTCAAGGATGGGCCCCCTGTTTATGGGCCTTAATTAGCACAAGAAGCTCTAAACTAACTTTTGGACAATAGTCAAAACCTTCTCAGCCATAAGGCCACGTCAATTCTCTCCCCTTCCTGCCTACAATTTATTCACCCTACTTTCATTGAGAATTCCCAGTTTTCCTTCAAACCTTACCCTCCCCTTAAATCCAGCCACTCTCATCCCAAAACACACACGACCCTTAGAACATAATTGCATGGAGGCTTTAGACCTCCTTCTCAATCCCTTTACACACATCTCCCCATATCCCGTTACATGGTTCATAGATGGGAGCGCCACCTCCATGCCTGCCCCCCCAGGGGGGTTATGCTATAGTAAATCTAACACAAGCAATTGAAGCTACGCAACTCCCAAAGGAGGCTGGGGTTATACACTGCGGAGGACATCAAACCTCCAACGACCCCATAGCCCAGAAACAAACTGGTGGATCTAACCACAAAACAGGCTGCTCAATCACCAGCCCCCACTCTTCTTCTCCTGCTCAGGTCCTTCTCATGGCCCCTAAGCCCTTATCCCAATACACGCTCCAAGAAATACAACACCTCCAACAGTTGGGGGCACAGAGAAAGGATGACTGGTATACACTCTGGTCACTATGTTCTCCCTACTACACAAGCTGAGCAAATCCTCTTAGATTTCCATAATTCAGTTCATATAGGCTATGAACTCCTACTACACTTTCTTCAGCCCTTATATTACTCTCCCCACAAAAGGACACGCTATCTTCTTACCGTAGTAGATATCTTTTCAGGTTGGATTGAGGCTTTTCCCTGCACTTCAGAGGATGCTACAGCAGTAACGCATGCTCTCACCTCAGGAATCATCCCTCTTCTTAGCCTACCCACCAGTCGCTCAGTCACCTACGGGCTGCCCCCCCACAAGCCCACAGGCCTCAGCCCCCTCAGACTTATGCACAGCAGACCCTTCACTCTCACACCTCTCCATTCCAGCTCATCACTGTTAGGCCAGTATCTCCCTACTCTTTCACTCATTAGGGATCTTAGGAAACAGGCCAACCTTCTATTACCTCATCCTTTCCCCACCACCCTCTCAGACTTTAAACTGAGCCTGGGACAGCAAGTATGTAAAAGACCCGAATCCCAAAGCCCCTCTCTCCATGCTGGGAAGGGCCTTACACAGTACTTCTCCCCACCTCCGTGGCAGTAAAGGTACTAGGAAAGGCCCCTTGGTATCACTTATCTTTGGTAAAATGAGCACCTGAGGCTTTACCCAAAGAATTTGTTAGCACCAAGCCAGGGGATCCCTCTGCTCAACCCCCACCCAGCATCTCCTCACACTTCATCCATTTTAGGACCCACAAAACTGAAAATCTCTGGGACCTCCACTCTTCCACCAATCCCAGAAGAAGGATGATCTTTCCCCTGGAGATTATCCTCTCACTCTTGCAGGCCTGCTTCACGTCCTTCACACAAGAGCTGCTCCAAGACTGGTCCCGACCTGCTATCGTGGGTTTGCCATCATGAGACATGATAAGTATATGCCACCCCATATCCCTAACCTCTATTATACTATCTGTTCTAGTACTTGCTACAGGATTAGCCAGTGCTGCCCCAGAGCAGTGTAACATTATAGGAAGATTTCTCCTGCACTCCTTTACGTCCTATCAGTAGGATGCTTCTTAGCAATTTCATTGTGGCAATGTGCCCTTTAAATTCTTTAGGCTCCCTAACCCTTCACATCCTTTCTGTGTTTTTCCTCCTATCTCAATGCTCCCCCTTACCTGAAGCATGGAGGTTCCAGGTCTGCAGGGACAATGCAGTCCTCAGCGAATCAGACTGGTCCCTGAGTGACTCATCTGTGTCCCACTTCACGAGAAATTTTTGTGGTCACCCCCCCTCCCTGTCGATGCAGCCCACAACGTTTCCACAAATGTCTCTTCACTTTCTTCTAATCTCACCTCAGTGGGGACTGTGAGCGTTGTGTGGGGCCTGCCCACACTGTGCCTCACTAACACCAAACGCTGCCACTCACTTACCCCCTCCTCACCCATGCCCTAAGACCGGAATATATTTCCTTTGTAAAACTACGTTATCCAGGACATCACCGTCCAGACAGATGGAGGGATGGAGACGGGACTGGGACTAACTTTGGCCCCCCTCTCAGGAAGTGCCCTCCGCTCCCATAGGGCACTAATTGTACCTTTTAATTGGGGCAGGGATCCTTCCTGCAACTGGAACTGACATAGCAGGCCTTGCTACTGCCTCTCAATTCTATCAAAAACTCTCAGAAGAACTAAGTATAGATGGCATCTCCTCCCTCCAGTGACAGGTCACCTTACTTGCGACAGTCACTTTATAGAACCATAGGGCCCTTTACTTCCTTACAACTGAGAAGGAAGGCACCTGCCTCTTCTTGGGGGAGGAACGCTGTTATTATGTAAATGAGCCTGGGAGGATCCAAAACAACTTAAACCATTTCACTGAACTCTTGGATACCCGGGCTTGTGCCCCTATTAGGACCCCTAACTGTGCCTCATCCTACTTTTTGGTCTCTGTCTCTTTTGGTGTTTCTCTAATTTCTTGCAGGAACATATACAGGCTTTCACCAACCAAAAGGTCGCTGAATTGTTCCTACAAGGAGGATATCAGCCCCTCAGAATCAGCGACCCTTCCCTGGAGGAATACAGCCTCCCCACATGAAACCAATACTCCGCCACCTAATTGTCTTACCCACCAACATAAATCCTTAATTTTTTCTGTATCTTCACCCATCTCCAGCAGGAAGTAGCTTCAGAAGAATGAGACCTTCACCCCTTTTCCCTTCTGCCTATACTTAAAAGGCGGGAATGATGGATTTTGGACGTGACTGGCGCCATTGTGTATACAATAAGCACAAAATAGCTGCCGGCCTTGTCTTCCACTCCAGCACCAAGCCCCCCCCTTCCCTTTATGAGAAGCCTCATGACTTACACAGAAACCCTTTTGCTTCTGCAAGGATGCAGTTCTTCACCCTAGTCACATAGTTTCCACATTAGCATAATGCCCCTCCTTGATGGTATCAGCCAACCCTTGGTGCCCTATATAAGCTCTAACACCCCCACACCTGGTGCTGTCCCCCATTTTGAGAGCAGCCCTGGGCTGTGCGTCACTTTGAGTGCAGCCTGGCAGATTCTTTTCCTTTAATAAAGCTTGAACGGTACCCAGTATCAGCTTTCACTACCAAGAGAAGGACGGGAGCAGAAACCAGATGGAGTCTTGGTGGGACTTTGCACCTGAGACCTTGCTGCTCATGTGTCCCTCCCTCTTGCTTTTCATTTTTCATGTTCTATTCCTTCATCCCTGTCTTTAAACACCCCTCAGCAGACTTACGATGGCTTTAGTCTGGCCATTCTCTTTCAGGCTTACTGGAAAGATGAGTTACCTAACATCTCTCCTCAGGTCACTGGTATTCCTAAATAAAAGCTGACTTCCATTTTCACCAACATTTGATGTCTGAGTGGTTTGCTTTTGTCTGGGGTCAGGCAGCTGGACCTGTGAGTTTGGTATCAATTTGGGGGAGCCTCAGCCAGAGCTGAGTGTGCCCTGTAGTGCTATCCTTACACATCAGACTGTGTAATATTTTTGCGCCCAGAGCCTAGCACAGAGCTCCTTATAACTCTTCACTCTGGGAGCCAAATTTTAATGAAGATACCCACAGACTGGATATCCACCGCCTTGTGAGGAGGGCCCTAGGATGGCCAGTGGCTTTGAAATCCCATTTCAGGAGGTGTAGATGAGGATCTGGGGTTGGCCCTGAGAGACTCAGGAGTACAGGAGAGCTGCCTTCCAAGAGCTAGGAGGTCTGTGGTGGATCTCTGCCCCTTGTATGGTATCAGTGCTTCTCTGCAGATTGTTATGGGCTGAATTGTGTCCCCCTGAATTTGTATGTTGAAGCCCTAACCCCCAATGTGACTGTGTTTGGAGAAAGGGTCTTAAAAAAGGTAATAAAGGTTAATTGAGGTCATAAGGGTGAGGCCCTGATCCAATCTGACTGGTGTCCTTACAAGAGGAGGTAACGGTACCAGGGACGTGCATGCCCAGAGGGAAGGTCATGTGAGATCACAGAGAGAAGACAGCGACCTGTAAACCAAGGAGAAAGGCCTCAGGAGAGACCCATCCTGCCAACACACTGATGTTGATCTTCCAGCCTCCAGAAATGAGGGAAAATAAATTTCTGTTGCTGAAACCACCCAATCTGTGTTATTTTGTTATGGCAGGCTTAGCAAATATACAGGTGAACTCCCATGTGGCTGTGGAGCTCACTTAGATCTCCCCCCCAGATCTGAATTCCCAGCTCCTTACAATTTCCAGCTCTCCCTACACCTCACACCTCTCGCTGGACACAGCAGTGGCCATTGCTATTTTTCCTGTATTCCAAACTCTTCAATGCAGGCAGTCCACAATCCTGGACCTGGGATGTGAGCCGGATCAACCCCTCTGTACTGCACTTTGGCAATATATGCTTAAATTCTTTAAAAATGCACATAAGATCTTTTGACCCAGCAATTCCATGTCTAAACATTTACCCTAAGGAAATAATCAAAAGTATATACATTCAGAAAAAAGGGATGGGAAGGTACTGATTCGTTCATTACAACGGATACTTACTACTAGGTGTTAGGTACAGTTCTAGTCACTGATATTGCAGTGAACAAACTAGACAGAAGCCCCACTCATTGAGAAGAGCCAGACAATAAGTCAGCTTCCCAAATGACTTAAACCAGAGGGTGGAGAGGATGTGTGCGTGGGAATAAAAGACAAGTTTGCTTATTGATTCCTGTAGAGAAAATAAATTTCTGTTGCTGAAACCACCCAGTCTGTGTTATTTTGTTATGGCAGGCTTAGCAAATATACAGGTGAACTCCCATGTGGCTGTAGAGCCCACTTAGATCTCTCCCCCAGATCTGAATTTCCAGCTCCTTGCAATTTCCAGCTCTCCCTACACCTCACACCTCTCGCTGGACACAGCAGTGGCCATTGCTGTTTTTCCTGTATTCCAAATTCTTCAGTGCAGGCACTCCTCAATCCTGGACCTGGGATGTGAGCCGGCTCAACCCCTCTGTACTGCACTTTGGCAATATATGCTTAAATTCTTTAAAAATGCACATAAGATCTTTTGACCCAGCAATTCCATGTCTAAACATTTACCCTAAGGAAATAATCAAAAGTATATACATTCAGAAAAAAGGGATGGGAAGGTACTGATTCGTTCATTACAACGGATACTTACTACTAGGTGTTAGGTACAGTTCTAGTCACTGATATTGCAGTGAACAAACTAGACAGAAGCCCCACTCATTGAGAAGAGCCAGACAATAAGTCAGCTTCCCAAATGACTTAAACCAGAGGGTGGAGAGGATGTGTGCGTGGGAATAAAAGACAAGTTTGCTTATTGATTCCTGTATTAGTATAAGATATACTTGGGGTATAGATACAGGGGTAAAGGAGGTGTAGTTATAAGTGTCCTTTCTTGACCTTGGATTGTGACTTTCCTGTAGATAAAGAGTGTACCTTTGATCAGAGGACCCTGACAGAGGAGTCAGGTAAATAGGTGAATGTCCAAAGTTCTCCCGGAAAAGAAAGTCTATTTTAGTTATACAGGACATTTATTCAAATTTTTCAGCTATTTTTATATAAGTAAAATGTCTTTAATGTTTTTTAAGCCAAGAATGTTTTTCTTAATTGCTTTTTTTTTTTTTTTTTTTTGAATTTTTAAACAATCTTTTTAAATGTTGAACAATTTAAGGGGGCTTTAAAAATGGATGGCTTTTGTTTCAAACTAGAATGCCTCTCCATGTGTTTGTCTGACCTACTCTTTGCTTCCCACAGTCCCCTCCCCATTTATTATCTCCACAGAAATGTGGCAGCACCTTAAAGCTCATCTCTTGAGTCAGACTCATGGTCCCATCACAAGGTCAATGCACGTCTGAAGTCAAGCTTCTGCTAAGTCTGCAGGGGGTAGAAGGCAGATACTCCCCTCTGTCCCACAATACAGCAGTGTGCTCTGGCCCAGAGCTGACACAGTAGATCTGCTGGGGTCAGGCTGCCAGAAACTCATGGGCTGACATCCAGAACCTCCAATGCACAATGACAGCTAACACCAGACAACCATGCCAATGAATCCACACTCCAGATGGACGGGGAAGCCATGTTATTCCTCCTGAAGCCAAATTCTAGAAAAAATTTCCACTTAAGACAGTGAAGATAAAGATTCCTACCCTTAACCATGGTTTTCTATCTTGATGTCCTCAGCACTTACCGAAGTACTTGGAACAAAATAGCTAATTTTTCATTTGCTATACTAAACTGAGACATTTTATACAGGCTTTCTATGTACTGATGTGACAAAGGTCTTTAGGCTATATTGTTAAGTGAAAATCAGAACAGCATTTAGCATGCAAAATTTTGCCTAATGAAAGAGAAAAATACCTATATATATACTTGTATTTACTTCAACTTACATGAAAGGACATCGAAAGGATACACAGGAAACTAATAAAAGTGTTGACCTGTAGGACAGGGATGGGGTAGTGGCAGATGGGGTGAATAGGGGCAGGGGGATGCAAGTCTTCTTGATTTGCACCTATATGTTATTTTTTGAGCCAAGTGAATGTATAAACTTTAAAAAAATTGTACGGGGCCAGCCCGTGGCTCACTCAGGAGAGTGCGGTGCTGATAACAGCAAGGCCCTGGGTTCGGACCCCATATAGGGATGGCCGGTTCGCTCACTGGCTGAGCGTGGTGCTGACAACACCAAGTCAAGGGTTAAGATCCCCTTACTGGTCATCTTTAAAAAAAAAAAAAAAATTTTACAGTTAAGGGCCGGCCCGTGGCTCACTTGGGAGAGTGTGGTGCTGATAACACCAAGGCCACGGGTTCAGATCCCATATAGGGATGGCCAGTTGGCTCACCTGGGAGAGCGTGGTGCTGACAACACCAAGCCAAGGGTTCAGATTTCCTTACCGGTCATCTTTAAAAAAAAAAAAAATACAGTTAAAATGGTATATTTTATTTATTGGGTCATATCATTTTGTGTTGGCAAAAGCTGAACTGGAAAATAGGAAGCTACTCACTCCATTTCTTTCTGTGGTCACATAGTCTCTCACCTTTATTTCTTCCTTGGCTCACAGATAAACCATCAAGGTCACCAAACTTGAGTTTCCATGACTTTATAACTAGTGCCCATCACTTTCTCAGTCTAGAATTTCCTTTTTCCTCCAAATCTGCTGTGGCACTTGTTATAATTCAGAGTTCTCTGCCAAATTTTTCAAGCATGGCTTTTATCTCCTTCAACACAGCATATACAGAGTTTTGTGCAGTCTGTGTCCAATAATCCCAGTGCCTAGAGTGTCTGTGGGTCTGATTCTGTTGTCTGTTGTTTTTGCTTTCCTTACTGGTTTTCTTTTACCTCTCTGGTGTCTGGTTATCTTTGCATGTTTGCTAGGTATATTTGAGAAAGTATTTAAAGAAATAATTTGAGACCTAGGATGATGTTATCTTCTTCCCCAAAGTATTTTTGTTTTGACACTAGCAGTCTAGAGCCACCTTAAACAAGTGCAATGCTTGAGATTCCGGGGGCTTGGGAGTCCACTTCTAGTTCCCTTAAGCTTTATTTTATTTATTTATTGTAGTACATCTCACAGGCACATTTATTCATGCTGCAAAGGAACAGTACTTATCATGTTTCCATCTAATACGGCTTGCTAAAATTTACAGGCAGACTGATGTTTCATCTCATGGACACTCCAAGTAAAGCTGGTTAATGATGACCATGAGCAGGTACAGGACTCAAACCTTTCAAAGCTTTACTTCTTTCATCAGCACTCCTGATTTTATAAACAATGAAGCCCATCAACCTCATTCCTACCTAAATCTCCCTGTAAGCTTGGGTATAGTAGGACTTCATGGAGATCCAAACATTTTGTTTTTTCTAAAAAGATGACCAGTAAGGGGATCTTAACCCTTGACTTGGTGTTGTCAGCACC
>NW_007728994.1:247391-248800 GCF_000696425.1 Galeopterus variegatus | reverse complement strand
GTAAGGGGATCTTAACCCTTGACTTGGTGTTGTCAGCACCACGCTCAGCCAGTGAGTGAACCGGCCATCCCTACATGGGATCCGAACCCAGGGCCTTGGTGTTATCAGCACCGCACTCTCCCAAGTGAGCCACGGGCCGGCCCAAAGATCCAAACATTTTTAATAATGCTTTTAAGTATGTCAGTGCAGGACCAAAGGCTCATGCTGCACCACAGCCCCACAGGCAGCAACTTGGAAAGTTCACCAAGTGCGCCCTTAAGCCTTTAAAGGCTGCCAAAAATGCGGCTTGGATTATTGAACCCTCTTCAGGATCAACAAATGCCCCCAGAACAGAAGCAACCCCAAGCTCCAGGTTCATCTCTACAGATTTCTTTCCTTTCCCAAGTTTGGCCAAGCAATTTCTCACTAGCTCCTTGAATTTTGTAGAAAGATTCTGCTGGGGTTGAGAGGCTATGCTAATTGTTGGGTTAGGGCCATAGCTAGGCAATTGTATGGCTGGGGCTGTTGTTGGACTCCTGCCGTCATAGCCATCACAGCCAATTGTAGTGTTAAGGCAATTCATAACTAAAGGCAAAATGTTTCATTATTTTAGTTATACTAACTTTCCATTTGTATTGTCAGAGCTAGGGCTCACAGACCCTTCAAATCCATTATACAGACTGAGTCCCCAGACCCTCACACACAGGTCCACCCTCTAGGTAATTGGGAAAAATCCCGGAAGCCGTTGGCAGATGACACGAGCTCAGTCCTCAGTTTCTTCAACAGGAGCAGTTTACAGCAGCAGTGGTGGCAGCAGTGGCCTCTCAGGTTATCCAGGGGCCCTGGCAGCAACAGCCTCCAACAGCAGTAGCAGCCTCCTCGTGGCCCCCGGGGGCACCCTGGGGGTGGGGGACACTGTGGATCAGAGCCTCTCGTCCTTTATACTTAAGTCCATAACCCAGGACATGTGGGCACACATACTCAATTATGTTAGACAATAGCCAAGGAACACCTGGGTGCACGTGCATATTTACAACAAGCTCGACAAGATTCTGAACATCTGAGGGGCCCTGACCATTTTCCTATATTTTCCCTACAGATATTTTTATCCAGCTTTTTTAGTTGTCTCCACTTGCAGAGTTGGTCCACCCATTAATGGAAGAGGAACCCTTCTGATCCAGGCCTCAGCTTTTCAGTGGTTTGCTCTTCTCTGGACCTTAGCTTTCAGAAAACATTTGTTCTTTTGTAGTAAAGTCTGCACGGACTTTTCTTGCATACACACATTGCCCGCCTTACTCCCAGTCAGGGCTGGAAAAGAACCTTGCATCCTACACACCTAATATTCCAGAAAAGCTGGAGTAAGAGTAGTCCTCCTTACCAGGCAGAAACAAAAAGCCTGTTTGTGCATTAAATTTAGGCTGGGGCCTCTA
>NW_007728994.1:245693-247381 GCF_000696425.1 Galeopterus variegatus | reverse complement strand
TGGTTTGCTCTTCTCTGGACCTTAGCTTTCAGAAAACATTTGTTCTTTTGTAGTAAAGTCTGCATGGACTTTTCTTGCATACACACATTGCCCGCCTTACTCCCAGTCAGGGCTGGAAAAGAACCTTGCATCCTACACACCTAATATTCCAGAAAAGCTGGAGTAAGAGTAGTCCTCCTTACCAGGCAGAAACAAAAAGCCTGTTTGTGCATTAAATTTAGGCTGGGGCCTCTAAAATGCAGGCGCAGCTGCAGCTTTTTGAATTCTAGCTTCAGTGCAACACCAGCATAAGGAGTTGCCCTGAGGCATAAAGGCCCCTCATAGGTCTCAGTTTGCACACCAGGATGTGAAAAGGAGATTGGAGCTGCTGCAGTCAGCTCTAGAGGCAGAAAGAGGAGCAAGAGAAAACACTCAGAGGTGTAAATGATGCATTAAAAACCTGTTAAGCCAGTTAAGATTCCCCCCGCAAAAGCTTTTTCATTCCATGGATTTGGGGTGAACTCCTAGAGCTTTTACTGAACGGATTGGTACGGGGTGACTTGAAGGACTGAGGGTCCGCAGAGAAAAGGTTTGCAGACCAGTTGTGAGGCTGCCTCTGCTGTTGTAGGAAACCAAATGCAGATCTTCCCAGTCACTTACAGTACTTGCTTTGGTGACCATTGTCCATGACCTTTGGGACCCGCCTTTCTGGGCTCGTGGCCTCGGTTTTCCATCTGTAGAATGGAAATGTACTCTGCGAGAGGTCCGAGGCGCGCCAGATCCAGGTGAGGTGCTCAGCCAAAGACCGCAGAGTCAGGAGAGGCCAGAAGAAGGCGACGCGGAGACTCAAGAGGACCGGCTGGTGGTGGGAAGAGGACATCCGGCCCTGGCTGCGGGCTCAGCGGCTGTGACCGCCTTTGTGTGCGGAGGCAGGAAAGGCAGCTTCCCCCTTAGGAGCCGGCTGAAGAGTGGGCAGCTCTGGCGGCGGTTGGGGAATATTAGGGTGGCTTGGGCGCGGACCAGGGGTGAATGAGATCGGAACGAGGAACGAGCCGAGCGCGCGCCCCCACGCCCGAACGCCTAAGGGCGTTTTATAAAGCCGTGTTTGGAAAGCAACCGATTTAGGGGTAATCCTGATTGTATTGCCTCGCTTTCAGTTGAGCTGGGGCTTTTTGTTGTTGTCGTTTGTTTTTTGTTTGTTTGTTTATTATTTTTATTTATTTTTTTTTAAAGATGACCGGTAAGGGGATCTTAACCCTTGACTTAGTGGTGTCAGCACCACGCTCTCCCAAGTGAGCCACGGGCCGGCCCGTCGTTTATTTTTTTTAAAATCTCAGAGCACATATTTGATCATGAAAGCTACAAAAAAGGTTGGGGAGGTGGGGCTGGAAACTCCTGATGCGCGTTAGTGAAGACTTTCTGCAAACTGCAGAGTGCAAGCCTTGCCTCCGGAGTTCTGGAGCCGCTGCAAAGGACTGGACTGAAAACAGCCTGAGCACGGGCAGCTGCAGCCCCAGGACGATTATGAACGTCCATCGGGGACTTTGGGGAGGGGAGCGGCTTGCGGGTAAGGGGGTCAGAGCCCTTGACCTTGGTGTTATCAGCACCGTGCTCTCCCAAGTCAGCAGGGACTCCTAAGGGAAGAGACCGTGGGGCACAAGGGCCCTGGGGGGGACCCAGCATCTTAACTGACCTTTGATCTGCTCGTT
>NW_007728994.1:242184-244852 GCF_000696425.1 Galeopterus variegatus | reverse complement strand
GATGTTGGGGGGGGGGGGCGGCTTGCGGGTAAGGGGGTCAGAGCCCTTGACCTTGGTGTTATCAGCACCGTGCTCTCCCAAGTCAGCAGGGACTCCTAAGTGAAGAGACCGTTGGGCACAAGGGCCCTGGGAGGGACCCTGCTTCTTACCTGACCTTTGATCTGATCGTTGAGCCTCGATGGCCAGCGCTACCAAACACCGTGTTTTCCGTTTCAGCTCTCTCTAGGGCTTCCTGATGGAAAACCGCCCCATCAAGGGAGCCGGCCTGCAGCGCTCTCTCGCGGCCCGAAAACTCTCATGGGGGGCAAGGAGAAGGTCCAGGTTTGTGGGACTTAAAGCTTACACATGGACCTCTTCAAGAAAAGGGACAGAATCAGACAAAATTAGGAACCAAAGTAAATATTGGCTTAGAATGAGAAAAGCAGTGACAACAAATTACAAATTTTAAAAAGCTGACAAATACCACAAACGTCAAAAAATCCAGAAAAAAATATTTCTAATTAACCGCCTGAACCACTATTATTTTTTCCCTATATTTTTAGCTTTTGATTCCCTCTTCATTTGACAACAGTTTTGTAATGCATCTTCTTGGGTGAGAATGACTATTTGGGATTTCTTCTAGCATGGTTAGTCAAAATTTATTTTTTTATTGAAAGTTTAAAGTTAATTTCTGTTTCACAATCATTATTGGTAACAACATGTCGATTTTTAGTGTTATTAATTTGGGGGAAGACTGTCACGAGTTTCTCACATGAGCCTAAGATTACAGGGCATTCCAAGTTTTCTTTGGCAGTGACTAACTTAAATACTCCTTAAATTGCTAAAGGTCATTAACCTGTTTATTGTTAAGTCCTTGTGGTAAAGGTGTACTATGAGTTCTAGATTATCTTTGTAGATGCCAATGTTTTATGACAAATCAGCAAGAAATTTTTTAAAGTTTCAATGTTCTAAGGAAGATGAAAACAAATGGTCAGGCTCCCTAAGCTGTTTGGAATCTCGCTGAGCATGACTTAGCGTGTTTGTAGTAAATGCTCTAACTGTGCAGGTGTGCCCAGGTGTTCCTTGGTTATCTGACTCACACCCAGTTGTTTCTTGGTTATCTGACTTAAGTATAAAGGACAAACAGCTCTGTTCCACAGTGCCCTCGGGAGGCTACCAGGGGGCCACCGCCGCCTGAGGAGGACTGGAGGCTGAGCTCGCCTCTGCTTCCGAATAAAGCATGTGAACCTTGCTAACAGCTCTCAGGATATTTTCCAGCTATCTAGCTTGTGACCTGCATATGAGGGGTCTGTGACACAGCCCAACAAATGTCTTTATACAATTTATTCTTCATTTACTGTTAACCTCTACAACCAAAACTCCATACTGATCCATCTGGCTGTGCTTCTCAGGACTCAGAATAAGGATTCTTTCAACACCCGAATGATTAATCACCTCAATACATTTCAGGCGTGTGTGTGTGTGTGTGTGTGTGTGTGTTGAGAACACTTAAAACCTACTCTTACCAGTTTTCAAAAATACAGTACATTGTTATTAAATTATAGACACCATGTTGTACAATAGATCTCTTGAATTTATTCCTCCTTTAGTGAAGGAAAATGGTCAGGACCCCTCAGATATTCAGAATCTTGCCAAGCATTTGATGTGAATATGCACGTGCACCCAGGTGTTCTTCGGTTACTGGCTAATGTAATTGCACGTGTGCACCCAGGTGTCGTGGGTTATGGACTTAAGTATAAAGGATGAGTGGCTCTGATCCATTTCTTCCGCTGCCCCCCAGGGTTCGGGTTCCCCGGGGGGAGGGTTACGGGGAGGCCGCTGTTGCTGCTGAAAGATGAGGACTGAGCTCCTGTCCTCTTGCCAACGGCTCCTGGGATCTTTCCCAATTATCTAGTGTGGACTTGCATGTGAGGGGTCTGTGACCCAGTCTATATAACGGGTTGAAGGGTCTGTGGGCCCTAACCCTTAGCCCAGACAGTACAAATGGAAGACTTAGTGTAACTAAAATAATGAAACATTTTGGCTTTAGTTATGAATTGCCTAGTCATACAATAACCCCAGCCATGCATTGGCGTAGCTATTGCTGTAACCCTACACCTAACTGAACGTGTGTATCCTTTGACCAACATCCCCCACCCCTGGTCCCAATAACCACCATTTTACTCTTTGCTTCTACTTTCAACTTTTTTACACTCGATATATGTGAGATTATGTGGTATTTGATGCTGTTTCTTCCATACTTTGGGGTGGAATTCAGGGATTTTCCACCAAAAGCTTGTTCCCTTCACTAGCAGCTCCCAAGATCTCTGCTGAGTTCTCCATGTCTTCTGAGTCTCAGTTCTTGGACCCCTTCTCCCCACCCCACCATTTTTCTGAGACTGCGTCATCAGACATAGAGCACAGCACCTTTTCTGTGGTTTCTCTAATTTGCACCTCACTCAACTAGCTGTGTATAATACACAACTAATATGATACCCAGGGATAGATGATGAGTGCTGGGGTAGAGGACAGGTTTCATCAAAGGACACCATTGCAGAGCAGATAACTTAGGGTTCAATATTTTATAATTCTTTGGCTATTTCTGCCACTGTGTTGGGGGCCTGAAGCTCCACACCCCTTCTTGTGAGACCACTCCTACGTGACAATCTGCTCAGATGGCCGTGATTTA
>NW_007728994.1:240314-240960 GCF_000696425.1 Galeopterus variegatus | reverse complement strand
GTTAAACAACAAGTTAGCCCCCCCCCACAGGAAGAGCTCCCATTCATGTAGATCAAAGTCTTTTTGACCAACTTGAGGCCTTCACAGTATCCGAATCTGTAGATAATGTGGGACGAATTACCCACAAACACGACAGGCTGGGATTTAATGTTATCAAAGAGCTAAAAGGCGCCAATATGGGCCCACAGCGCCTTATACCCTTGCTATATTAGAATCTGTGTCTGAAGGCTGGCTCACTCCTATAGATTGGAACACCCTTGTCAGAGCCACACTCTCAGGGGGTGATCACTTACTCTGGAAGTCCAAATTTTTTGAAAATTGCAAACACATTGCTAGAAAAAACCTTCAGGCTGATAAAGATTGGGATCTTGATATGTTGACCGGCTCCGGTGACTATTCTAGTATTGAGAAACAAAAAAACTATGACCCAGGTCTATTTTCCCAAATTCAAACAGCCGCTTTAAAGGCTTGGAGGAGGCTCCCAGCTAAGGGGGATTCAAGCGCTTCTCTTACAGGAGTAAAACAAGGGCCTAAAGAGCCTTTTTCAGATTTTGTTAACCGGCTAATGACAACAGCAGATAGGTTGTTAGGCAATGCAGATGCCAATCTTGATTGCATAAAACAATTGGCTTTTTTTTTTTTTTTT
>NW_007728994.1:238786-239470 GCF_000696425.1 Galeopterus variegatus | reverse complement strand
TACTCTTTTTCTCTGAAGACTCTGGAGTTTTGTGAAGAAAAGCAGCCATGGCCAAACAGATCGCTTTTGGGTCTCCTGATCTTCTCCTTAAAACCTCAAGAGACAAATGATTTCATTTCTAATTGTGGGCTCAGCTCTTGATCTCAGTAACTCATTTGAAAAGCAAAACTGTAAACTAAGATTTACCTGTTTAATTAGATGATCTCAAATTTTCTCGCATCCACTTGGTATTTTAAACAGACTTCTAAATTCTCTTTTAGTCTCATTTATGTAATTTTTTCACAAAATTTTATGGTAAAATTTTATGCTACTTTCCTAAAAGAAAGAAAATCTCTCCATCTTCTTGAAAAGGCTTGCATACTTTGCTTTACAATGTAAATTTGTTATCTTGCTTTCCTTAAGGCAGGGTGAGGCCTCACCAGTAAGTCTTTTCAGAAAAGAAAACTGCAACCTAAACCTGACTGTCCTTTTTACTAGGAAGCTTTATTTACATCTTAAACAAAACTTATAAGATCCTTGTTTGTTCTTGTTGTTTATGTCTGCATATATGTGTGCGTAAGCTGTATGTCATGTCTATATGTTCATGTCTGTTTATGTAATTGTTTTATGTGCAAGGTATCTAATTGGCTTATAATTAATGCGCGCTCATTAAATAAGTATTTTTTCAAGTTCACGTGACTTAAA
>NW_007728994.1:236105-237614 GCF_000696425.1 Galeopterus variegatus | reverse complement strand
TTTGCTTTATATATCTGGGTGCTCTGGTGTTGGGTGCATATATATTTATAATTGTTTTATCCTCTTGCTGTATTGATCCCTTTATCATTATAAAGTGACCTTCTTTTTCTCTCAGTACAGATTTTGATTTAAAGTCTATTTTATTTGATATAGGTGTAGCTACTCCTGCTTGCTTTTATTTTCCATTTGCATGAAATATCTGTTTCTATCCCTTCACTTTCAGTCTATGTGTGTCTTTGTAGGTAAGGTATGTTTTTTGTAGGCAACACATGGATGGGTCATGCTCCTTTTATCCATGCAGTCAGTTTATGTCTTTTAACTGGGACATTTAATCTGTTTACATGCAAGGTTATTATTGACATGAGAGGTCTTACTTCTGTCATTTTGTTGGTTGTTTTCTGAGTATTTTGTGTATCCTTTGTTTCTTTCTTCCTATAGTATTGTTTGTCCTTGTAGTGTGCTGGTTTTCTGTATTGGGTGGGTTTGATTTCTTTCTCTTTCTAATTTGTGTATCTAGTCTACCAGTAAGTTTTATACTTTCAGGTATCCTCATGATGTTTGTTGTCGTTCATTCCCTTCTAGATATAGGACTCCCCTAAGCATTTCTCGTAAGGTTGGACTGGTGGTAATGAATTCCCTTAAGTTTTGCTTGTCTGAGAAGTATTTGATTTCTCCTTTCTTTTGGGGGGATTGCGTTTCTAGATATAATATTCTTGGTTGGTGATGTTTTGTTTCAATACTTTGAATGTATCATCCCATTCTTTCCTAGACTGTAGGATTTCTGCTGAAAAGTCTGCTGTTAGTGTAATGGGAATTCCCATATAAGTGACTTGAAATTTTTCTCTTGCATTTTTAGAATTCTCTCTCTGTCTTTAACTCTGGATGGTTGGAGTACGATGTGTCTTGGAGATGATCTATTTGTGTTGAATCTATTTGGGAGCCTTTGAGCTTCCTGGATTTGGATGTTTGCATCTTTCCCAAGACTAGGGTAATTTTCAGATATTAGTTCATTAAATAGGTTTTCAATATCCTTTTTTTTGTTTTCTCCTCCTTCTGCAATGCCCATATTTCTAATATTTGTTCACTTAATACTATCCCATAGATCTTATAAGCTTTGTTTATTTTTTATTCTTATTTTTGTCTTCTTGTGTTATTTCAATACTGCTATCTTCAAGATCAAAAGTCTGTTGTCAAGACTCTCAGATGTATTTTTCATTGCATTCAATGAATTCTTCAGTCCCAAGATTTATGTTTCATTTTTTAAAATAATATCTACCTCTTTGTTGAATTTTTTGTTCAAATTGTTTTCTGATTTCATTGAACTGTTAGTCTGTATTCTCTCACAGTGTTTCCTTAAGATAATTAATTTGAATTCTCTTTTTGGCAAGTCAGCAATTTCTGGTTTTTGCAATCATTTACTGGAGCATTATTTTGTTTTCTTTTGATGGTTTCAGGATCCCTTATTTTTTCATATTTCCTGTTACCCTGCATTGATATTTGTGCACAGAC
>NW_007728994.1:224096-234925 GCF_000696425.1 Galeopterus variegatus | reverse complement strand
TTCTAAGGGAGGTTGTGCTTCCCTTGGCAGTTCAAGAGCTAGCCTGCCAAGGGCAGAGATTGCTGAGCTGCTCTTCAGGAAGTGGGCAAGGCCACAAGGAAAGGCTACAGTAATGGGTCTTGTCCAGCAAATTCCCAGTCAGACCTGCAGTAAAGGGGCTCTTCCCACAACTTCTGGGACTGTTGGCAAGGCTGCTAGACAGGACTGTTCAGGATAGAACTTGAGGGTACAAAGGCACTTTATTTCCACAGGCCTGAGAGTGTATTTGTCAAAATAGAGGCCTGTGAAATGTTTGTCTGGATTGAGGGCTCAGACACACACAGCTCAGTCAGTTGGTGGGGCTGAGAAGTAGAGGGAGCAATGGGCGGTGGCCCACCTGAGGAGGGTCTGCCTGTCTCATGTCTGGCTGGAGACATGGGAGTACATCAGTTCAGCAAGCCTAGGGTTGGCTTCCCACACTGCAGTCACAGCCACTGTGAGCCCAGCCTTCAGGCCAGGGCATTGTAGCCTCTCCTTTGGGTGTGCTGGCGTGAGTCAGAGCCTTAAGGCTGGGGAATCATGGTGGCTATTGACCCTAGGGCAAGGAGCTTTCTCAGCACCAGCTCCGGTTTCAAGATGGTGCCATCCTGCATTGGTTTGGGTCATGAGGGTGAGGGTTGCTGGTGAGGAGTACACCATTTGTGCTAGCTGTCGGGTCTGCCACCAGCATCCGACCTGTACAGCCCTAGCCTCGTTCCTTTCAGTGGGCGAGCGAACGGCCTGGGATTCCTCTTTCTCTCCGGTCCCCTTTTGAAGGAGACAGGGGAAGAGAGCCATGAAGAGAGGTGAGCACACCACNATCCAATTCCCACTCCCCCCTCCAGGGTCTGCGTTGAATATCCCGCGGGTCGGGACAGTTCTGGATTTAATATGGAAAGAAAGAAAATTGTATGCTGAGGTTGCTGACATATATGGAAAGAGTGAATTTTTCTTTATCCATAAAATTATGAAGATGGAAAAAAGGATTCATGCTAATTTTTCTGCCACGCCTCATACTGCAAAAGTTATGCCATGGTGCATGATAAGTACTCAGTTAAGATGGAAAAAGCATTAAATTTGTGGGTGGAAGATGTGAACGGAAACGTGTTCCAATTGCTGTCAGTTGGGTTTGGTATTAGGTTTCAGGCCTCTACCGGAGGTCTTGAAATGTATCCCCCACAGATAAGGGGAACTACAGGGACTACTCTACCTGTTCTGGAGAATCCAGCCCTATTTTAACACTTAGGTACTGAAATTGGTTCCAGAAATCCAACTCTCAGGATGAGATTCTGGAATTGGATCACTCAAAGGCCAGATGACACACAGATGCTGTTGTATGGGATGAGCAGAGAGGTGATGCTCTCTGGCCTGCTGAAGTATTACAATTGCTGATAATTGTCTTAGTCTGTTTGTGCTCCTATAACAAAATGTCTGAGACTAGGTAATTTATGAAGAACAGAAGTTTATTTCTCACAGTTGGGTTGGCTATGAAGTCCAAGATCAAGGTGCTGGCAAGTTCAATATCTGGTGAGGGCCTTTCTGCTGAGTCTTCACAGGGCAAAAAGGGTGAATGCTGTGTCCTCACATGGTGGAAGAGTAGAAGAGCAAGTGCCAGGGGCCTGTGCCAATTCCTTAGCCCTTTATAAGGCACTGTTGTGGACTGAACGTCCCCCAAGCTCAGTGCAGCTTAATCTCCAGTGTAACTGTTAAGAGGTTGAAAGGTGGGGCCTTTGAGAGGTGATTAGATTGTGAAGACTGTACCCTGGTGGATGAATTAATCTACTGATGGTTTAATGGGTGGTGATGGGTGTGGTTCTGAGGGCTTTAAAAGAAGAGCAGCTGAGAAGCTTAGCTCTCTCTTTCTTGATCAGCCATTTTTGCCATGTGACAGCCTGCATTGCTGTGAAGTCACCACCCACCAATAAGGCCCTCTCCAGATGTGTTCTGGACTTACCAGCTTCCAAAACTGTAAGCAATAAATATTGTTATTGTAAGAAAGATGGAGTTGTTTGGTTGCTGCTAATTGATGTACTGTAGAAAGAAATACTATGCTTTGGTTAGCCAATTACCAGTTTACGGGGAAGCAAGAGATCAAGAATTCTGTTTTATACATGTTTAATTTATATCTGAGGATGATTTCAAGGGGGGGGGTAATGTGTCTGCAGATGGGGTCAAACCTAAAAACATAAATTTTCAAATTATTACTGTATACATGGTATTTAATGCAATTTGTATCAATCTGAGTCCATAGTAGCAAGCAATGAAAACCAACAGAGACCATCTCAAGAAGAAAAGATTATTGAATGGATGTTGAGTAACTCACAGAATTACCAGGAAGGCTGAGATCCAAGCTCAGGAAATTGTCAGGAACAAAGAGGGCTGAGAAACAGCCAGAACTGCACAGACAGAACACCGCTATTGCCACCACTGAGTGTCTCAGCTTATACCACCTCTACTTTCAGCTCTTATTTCTCAATGCTACCAGTTCTGATTTTCAGGGCACTATCTCTGCTGGTGCCCTGGAAAATGGGTGTGGCTGTAGACCCTACTGTCTGAATTTTCTATATCACATAAGTTTCAAATTTGAAGATTGGTGGATTCTTCTAATTGGACAAACCTTGGCCATGTGGCCATGTTTCCTGCAACAGTCACCAGTATAGCATGTACCTTGGGAAAATTAAAGTTTTTGAAATTCAGCCAAGTTGTTGTGTGTATCATGCATGTATCATTCCTTTCTCTCACTGAGTAATATTCCACTGTATGGGTATAAAACAGTTTTATGTTCTAAATATCCTTCCTTGCCTTCATCAAATTCTTAAATTTTTTTTTGTTTCCATTTGGAAGCTTTATAGCTTTACCTTTTACATTTAGGTTTATCATCCATTTTGAGAAATTTTTCTATATGGCATAAAGTAAATATTGAAGTTTAATTTTTTTCCACATGGGTGTCCAGTTGTTTGTTGAAAAAAAACTCTCCTTTCCCTGTTGTATTTCCTTAGTATATTTATTGAAAGTAAAATGACCATATATGTGTGAATCTACTTCTAAATATTTTATTCTGTTCCATTGAGTCATATGATTACATATTTGAAAATACTACCCTGTTTTGATTTCTACAGCTTTGTGGTGAGTCTTGAATTTAGTTAGTACAATATCTCCAAGTCTGTCCCTAAAAACATTTTGTTTTGGCTATTCTGTTCATTTGAATTTCAAGATAAATTTTTGAATCAGCTTGTTAATTGAAAAAGAAAAAAACCTGATGGAATTTTGATTAAAATTATCAATACATCAGTTTGAGAGAAATGACATTTTAATATTGTCTTATAATCCATGATCATGATATATCTATGTAATTTTATCTAATTTCTCTCAGTAACATTTTATAATTTTCACTATAGAAGTCTTGCATTATTTATACCCACAACTAAGTATTTTATGTTTTTATGCTATTGGAAATGGTATTTTTAAAAATTATTTGTTGCTAGTATATAGAATTATAATTGATTTTTTAATATTGATCTTTGTCATTGCATCATAGGAATTTTATTAGAATTTTGTATGTAGATATTTTGTAGCTTCCTTAAGTATTTTGTGTGTGTGTGTGTGTATGTGTGTCTGTCCGGTATGGGATCCAAACCTGTGACCTGAGTGTTACAAGGCTGTGCTCTAACCAAGAATCTTAAATATTTTTTTTATGCATACTATCATATTGTCTTCAAGTAAAGACTGTTTCTTTTTATTCTCAATTTGCTAAGAGCATTTATCATGAATAGATATTGAATACTGTCAAATAGTTTTTTCTTCATTTGTTGAGATAACGTATTGTTTCTCTCCCACTTCTGTTGATATGAGTAACTTAATTGCCTTGATTACCTTGATTTAACTATTAATCAAACTTATAATCTTGTGATAAACCCCAGTTGGTCATGTGGTATTAACTTTTTTATTGCTGGATTTGATTTGCTAATCTTTGGTAAGGATTTTTGTTATTTAGGTTCATGAGACACATTGGTAGTTTTCTTTTCTTGTAATATCTGTCAGATTTGGTGTTTGAAGTATCTCCTCCTCCTCTAATTTCTAAGTTTGTGTAATATTATTATTTTTTTCTTCCTTCAATGTTTAATAGAATTCATCAGTGAGGACTTTTGAGCCAAGGACATTCTTTCTCCTGGATGTTTCTCTTTTTCACTCACTTTTAATATGCCTTCTTGTAGTTTCCTCTTTGTTGATTTTCTTAAATCTATGGAATTATAGTTTTCATCAGATTTGGAGAAAATTTGATCATTTTAAAATTTAAATCTGCCTTTTCCTCCTCTCTTTTCTATTAGTAGAGTTGTTTCACAAATAACTGAGGCTCTGTTTGTCTTTCAACATTTTTCCCTCCCGTACTTTAGTATGCATATTTTCCACTGCTACGTCTTCAAGTTAATTGATCTTTTATTATCTAGTTTCTCATCTGCTATTAAGTCTATCTGGTTAATTTTTCCTCTCAGATATTATGTTTGTCAACTCTATAAGTTGCATTCATTTTCTAAAATCTTCCATTTCTCTTGCATTATGTTCCTGTTTCCATTTAAATCCTAAAGAATATTTATAATATTGGGGTTTTTTTAATTTATATTTATTTTCAAGGGGTACAGTGTGCTGTTTCTGTACATGCAGATCCTACATAGTGAATCACTTAGGGTAGATAGCATAGTTTTGATAACCCATTAAACCATTAACCCATTACTCCACGAATGGATTAATCCACTCATGAGCGCATAGTATTCATGATCCAGTAGCCTCTTAAAGGTTCCACTTTTCAACACTGCCATATCGGGAATCAGGCTCCCACATAAACTTTGGAGGGGACAAGTATTTAGGCCATAGCATTGGACGTTGTGAACGCTATGATAATATGTGTATAGATCTTGACTCTTTATTTAAAGAGTATTGAAATGTATTTTGACAGGAAATTTAATTAGTTGTGGATGATTTTGAGCCTTATCTTTCATATTTTTAAGGGTGTCATAGAGAAGCCCTACTATTTAGTCCTGCCCTGTAATCTGTATTAAATACTCCAGGCATTCATTAAGGTCTCTCCAGTGTGGCTGATCAATACAAAGTTGACTCCTAACCCCTCTACGAGCTTTGGGAATTACTCAGCTTATGGCTCCCCAGTAGCTTTTATTTTATAATGCAGCCCTATGCATTGCTTAGCTTTGCTCCATGCATATACTGCCTAGTGGTCAGCCAAGGTATCAAGGGGCCCCATGCAGATTTCTAGATTTTGGGAGATCCCTCATCTTGAGTACTCTGCCTTGCAAGTCAAGCTGTTTTAGCCTCTCTGAACTCTAATTCCTGTTCCATCAACTCAGTGGGACTGCCGTGCTTGGCTTGGGCTCCCATTCCCGGCTCTGAAATTTAGGAAGTTCTTCCAGGAAGAAAGTATAGTTCACTTCTTCTGTTTCCCTTCTCTCAGCCATCACAGCCCCGATCTGCCAGTTGTCCAATGCCTGAAAATAGTTGTTTCACATGTTTTGTTAGTTTTCTAGTTGCTTTTTACTAAAGCAAGTCCAGTTCCTGTGATGGTGTCATAGGTAGAAGTAGCAGTCCTTTGTTAATTTTTAATTTCTGTTTTGAAATTTAAATTTGTGTCAGAACAGTAATTTGTGATATTATACTTCCAAAGTTCACATAGCCATCATATGTGCTGGTCTTAAGTGGAATTAGTAATAGAAGCTTTTATTTTGGGAATCCTTAGATAACTCTGACTGTCAAAATCTTAATATGGCCTCAATTTTGATGGTGGTATTAAAGAATAAAACGTTTTATGCAAATAAATCCAAAGTTTTCCATTTTCTTCAATGCAGCCAAATGTATTTTGTTCCAGTTTTTTGTTTATAGTTTTCAGATCAAAATTCATATTCCTTAAAATAAATTTGTAGTGATGTTTTTATTTTTTATTTTACATCCTAGAGTCATATTCTTACATTGAATTCAAAAACAACTATACAAAAAGACAAGAAAACAATTAGAACATCAGCCAAGAAACAAAAACAAACACAAACACTTGTACTGAATTTAAATTTCTTTGCAATCTTTTTCTGAATTGTTGTTACATGTAAGTAAATATACACAAAAGGGACAACTAAACATTAGTGTTCATCCCCTGGCATATAATGTATAAAAATGAGTTTCGATGCTTCTTTTTGGAAGCTTTAAATAGTGTTCTGCTCCTATACAGGACCTTAAAGAGGTCCCTTTTCATTCATCGTTATGTAAAATAAATGCTTCTAACTCTGGTCACAACATCACTTAGGTCCCTTAGTCTGTTCTCTCATTCCTTATGTCCTATCTTCTCTTGCCATAAATCAGACTGCATAGCACAGAGATCTGTGGGTGGGACAATCCCGGGTTTCCTAGAGAGAATTAGAAGTTCTGTGTACTTGCTGAGCCCTTGAAGGTCAGAGAGATGTTGGTTTCGGTCAATGTTTGCAGTGGGAGGGGTAGCAACAGGCGAGGTTGAGCATGGCACCATGCTCACCACGGAAGGGCATTCAGACGTGTGACATGGAACTGGGAAGTACGGGGAGGGCATGGATGTGGACTTGGTCTCTACTAGTCGAGAATTATTGATCTCTTACCATAAAAATGCAACAGGGCAGGAGACCACACATTTTCTAATTAGTTTTGGCATCATCAGCTTCTGGTCATGTCTCTGTGTATGTGTTTTCTCCTACAGTTAAATAAACTTATTCCAGCTGTTCTCATGTGTCAACTCTTCCAGCAAGCTTGGCCCTTAGCTCTGATTTGGCTGCGTACAAACCAAACACTGCCTCCAACCAATGCTTAGTTTGTCTTCTCATTTCCTAGGTCCATAATACACGTGAGAGTTTCTGACATGATTTCAACATATTTTTATCCAATGAAGCAGGCATTAAACCCACAGGTACGTTGGGTCAGTCAACAAAACATGATCTAGTATTTGAAAGCATTTAAAAAATATACAGAGTACCATTTTATATATAAGAAATTATCGTTTGTCTGGTGACTTTAGATTTTAGAAATGTGTGTCTTGAGGTATTTAGAACATGTTGTAAGTGTTTTCTGAGGTCAGGACATACACTGTGATAATCTTCTTAAGTCTTCTCAGATCCTTGGGACTAACTTGAGTGAAGTGAACAGTATTGGTTACAGGTTGAGTCAAGATGTAAAACTGATTTAGAGAATGGAGATGTGACCATTTTCAAGATATAATTTCTTTGGTTGTTTTTTTCCCCCTTATTTTCCTGTTGCTAGTAAACTATTCATCTCAGTTCAAAGCTAACACTTTGACACTTTTTGAAAAGGTGATAAGAAAGATATGAAGAAATTAAATGAACAACAACAAAAAAAAAACTTGGTGTGGGACCAAAAACTAAAAGAAGGAATATAGTTGTGGCCTGGGGACTTTTCAGAAGTAAGCAGGTTTGGTTTTATGTTTTGGGTAAGTCTTTGTCATTGTGTGCTTCATAACTCACCTGGATATTTCTAGTTAGTATCTGAATTCAGTTCATTGTGGTCTCATGTTTACTTTGTGACTTTTAATACTTTCATCAGCAATAGATTTATCAGTGTTTTGATGTCTGTGGACAGGACCAATAATGATGGAATAGAACTAATGGAAGTAAGATAAGGGTTTAGCTGAAGTTAATTCTCTCAGATGTTCAGATTTTCATATGCAGTTCAGGCAAAAATGTATTTGTTAAGTTTTTGTTACGGGAGTCACAGGAATAAACATTCTCTTGATCAAAGTTTCCTTCTCACATTCTTTCTGTTTTACTCAGTGTCTCTCTGTCTCTCTCTATTTTTAATCATGACTTGATTTTGTTGGTATATTATTTGTCATTCATTCATTCAAAATCAGTGGAAGTGAAATTCCATTAGAAATTTAGCGCAAACATGACTGGCTTACTTCAGGGTAAGTCCATCAACCAAAGGCAGAAAATATTCCAAAAAATTCTATTTGCTGGAAAATTTACTAACAAATTTTTGATTACTCAAAGGCTTGCTCCCAATGTGGGATTTGAGGGTGGGGGCCTAGGTGGGGAGAAGACAAAATATAATAAACACAACACTCACTGGCACCAAAGTGATTGGAATGCATTAGGAAAACAAGTTATAAAAGAACTACGAAAACAAGCTTTGTACTCTGTGATGCTGATTATAAAGATTGGAAGTAATAGCAATGACCCAAAGCAAGGTTTCTGTTTCAGGTCTGCATATGCACATTTTATTCTTCATTCATAAAGAAATCTTAGTTTGCAAACAGAATGTATACCAGACCCCTCAAGGATTTAAGAATTTCATCTACGTAGGGAATTAATGTAAACATATGCCCTTTTTTAGAGTGAGAAACGGTTAAGCTGAAATGAAACAAATGACATTTGGCTTATCTGTCTTTTCAAAATTAGAAGAAAAAAAATGCATGAATGAAGAATTAGGTTTTTTGTTATAAACATATTTTAGAGTGTTTTATTTTTTGTAGGTGTATTTATTTTCTTCTTCCATTTGTTGACTTCACCATGAAATTAAATAAGTTTTTGGTGTGTTCTTGGTTTATTTGACTTTTGACTTAAAAAGGCAAGGGATGAATTTCAGTCTCTAAATTTGGAAGAATGATTTTGGAGTGAGGCCCTCCTAGCTTCCTAGAGGAAGCAACTATTAAATTCGTCCTTACAGAAAAAGCACAATATCAATAACAAAAGAATGGGGTAGAGTCCTCCATGCAGAGGGGATGGGATTCTTGAATGCAAGAATATGGGTGAGGGCCAAGTCATGCTGGATGGATGAGAGTGACCTCGCTGAGGCAGGACACAGGCAAAGGGGGAAGTGAAGCAGTAAAGCTAGCATTGTGCACAACCTGGATTGCCAGGACTAGGAGTTTTAGTTTAATAACTGGCACTTGGTAGACATTGACAATTCTAAGTAGAGCTCCATGAAGAGAGTGGGTAAGACAGTGACAGAGTTTGGATGTGTTGTCCCCACAAAAACTCATGTGGAAATCTGATTCCCAATGTGGCAGTGCTGGAAGCTGTTCCAGTCATGGGGGCAGATCCCCCATGGATGGATTAATGCTCTCCCTGGGGGAGGGGGTGTAGTAAGTGAGTTCTTGCTCTGTTAGTTCCCATGAGAGCTGGTTGTTTATAGGACCCTGGCACCTCCTCTCTCTTGCTTCCTCTTGCCATGTGATCTGCTTGTACCCACTGGCTGCCAGCCTCTTTCCACCATGAGTAGAAGCAGCCTGAGGCCTGTGCCAGATGCAGCTGTCCCAGAATCATAAGCCAAATAAACCTCTTTTCCTTATAAATTACCCAGTCTCAGATATTTCTGTTATAGCAACACAAAATGGACTAATACAGACAGAAAGGAGCAATGAAGAAAGACCGAACATTTATGGAGTTATTCCTCTGTGCTCTATATTATACAGGCATGCCACAGTCTGCATTATGCAGAAAGGAAGCCTAAGGCTCAGAAATGTTGAAACCTTGCTAAGATCTACAGATTGAGCCTTTTGGTCCATGTTTTTCTAAATGAGCAAAGTCTAAGTTTCAAGAGCAACAGGATGCCACAGAAGCTTCAAGATAGGAGATTTGGCCTAAGGCACAGAGATTGGAAACAGGGACTCTAGATGGGAGCCACTAGCCTGCATTCAGGTAGAACTCATAAAGTATACTTAATGTTAAAGAAGATAGGAAAAATGCCAGAATTATAGTTTTATTAATTTTTTCTGATTAAAGAAGTATATGTGATTTCTGAGTTAGCATCCTAGGCATGCTTACTGATGTACCTCCACCTGACTTCCCATCAAATACCCATAATGACATACAGAGTGGCAGCATCATGGTAAAATAAATACAAGAGTAGAACAAGGGCAGACATTTCTTTAATTGCATCTCTGGTGTGACAAATTTGAAAAGTATATTCTTGGGCTACACACTCTATACTCCAACCTCTGAACTAGGACAAGAAAGATGCCACCAATGCAAGGAGGCAAATATGCTGACCTCTCCACTGAGTTGGTCCTTAGAGAAAGGGCACAATGGGATGGGGTAGAGTCCCCCATAGAGAGGGGATGGGGTGTTAAGTTGAAGGTGCTGATGGATATTAGGTTAAAGGAGCTGCTCTCCTCTGAACATAGGTGTCGACTTCTGAGCTGAAAATGTACTAAAATCTCAACTAGTTAAATCGAGAACCCAGTTCTTTCTCTCACTTCTTTTATATGCATAAGTTTTTCTCTTGACATTTATTCAGAGATTACAAGTCTCAGCAAGCAAAAGGCCAGGAAATAGAGGGGACTAGAAGCCGATAGAGATGGGAAAATGTTTTTCACATCCGTGCACTGAAGATCTGAAGAGCTGTGAACTCTATGTGATTCTAGCCTTGGCAGAGTAACCTAACAAGTTTTGAAGAAGACCCAGACTTAGTTCCCCAGGTGCCCACCAGGTACATTCCTGCCATGTTCCATGTGATGAGCAAAGGATTGTGTAACTCCTCTTGGCTTTTGGATTCAGATAGGAAGTCCGCCCAAATTCAAGTGGATCTTAAGGGGAGTTAGTCACCCTCTTTAATGAAAAATTATGTCTGGATAGACTTTTTCTCCATTCAAAGATGAGTAACTAAAAACCAAACCAAACCAAAACATACAGCCTATGAAAAGAAGATACAGAATAAGGAATGAGAATATTGTCACAAAAATATGCAGAAATGCTTTGCTTTTCTGGTTTTGTGCTGGAATCTCCTGAATTTTTTTTTTTTTTTTTTTTTTTTTTTTTTTTTTTTTTTTT
>NW_007728994.1:203894-223096 GCF_000696425.1 Galeopterus variegatus | reverse complement strand
TTTTTTTTTTTTTTTTTTTTTTTTTTTTTTTTTTTTTTTTTAATACCAACACCTGGGCCTCAACCGAGAGCTTCTGATTTAATTGATCTGGAGTAAGGTTTGGGTATTGTTTATTTATTTATTTTAATGGTTTTATTTTTTAGAACACTTTTAGATTAACAGCAAAATTGAGAGGAAGGTACAAAGATTTTCCATAGACTCCCTGCCCCCACACATGCACAGCCCCCTCTTTATCAACATCCCCCCTATCAGAGTACATTTGCTACAATGCATACACCTACAATGACACATCATTATCATCCAAAGTCCATAGTTTACACTAAGGTTTAATCTTGGTGTTTTACATTCTAAGGGTTCGGACAAATGTATAATGACATGTATCCACCATTAGAATATCATACAGAGTAGTTCCGCTGCCCTAAAAATCCTCTGTGTTGTACGTATTCATTCCCCACTACCCCCATAGCCAGGCAACAACTGATCTTTTTGCTGTCTCATAGTTTTGACTTTTCCAGAATGTCATATAGTTGAAATAATACAGTATGTACACTTTTCAGATTGGCTTCCTTCACTTAGGAATATGCATTTATGTTTCCTCAATGTCTTTTCATGGCTTGATAGCTCATTTCTTTTTAGTGCTGAATAATATTTCATTGTCTAGATGAACAACAGATTATTTATACATTTACCTACTGAAGGAATTTTGGTTGCTTTCACATTTCAGCAATTATAAATAAAGCTGCTATAAACTTCCTTGTGTGGACACACATTTTTTTTTTCCTTTTTGTCTTTTTTACTGACCGGTAACGGGATTGCAACCCTCGGTGTCATGCCTGTACCGGGGACCGGCAACGGGCTCGCAACCCTCGCCCTTTTTGTCTTTTTTACTGACTGGTAACGGGATTGCAACCCTCGGTGTCATGCCCGTACCGGGGACCGGCAACGGGCTCGCAACCCTCGGTTGTTGCACCCGCACCACGCTCAGCCAGTGAGCGGGAACCGGTCTCCACATGGGATCCGAACCCTCAGCGGGAGCGCCCCTGCGCTCCCAAGCGGCGCACTCTCCAGTGCGCCACCGGGCCGGCCCTGGACACACATTTTTAACCCCTTTAAATAAATACCATGGTGCGCAATTGCTGGATCATATGGTATGAGTATGTTTAGTTTTGTAAGAATCAGTCAGACGGTCTTCCAAAGTGTCTGTATCATTTTGCACTCCCAGCAGCAATAAATGAGAGTTCCTTTTGCTCCATAGGTATGTTTTATTTTTTATTTTATTAATATTATTTTTTTACATTCCATGCTGTTGTTGCAGAGCAGTTGGGAGGGAGGAGGAGAGGAAAACAGGGAAGGAAATGTGATGGAAGAAGGAGGAAGAAGGAGGGGCAGGATTGAGGCCTGTGGCAGCCCCCAAATTCCCACAGGGGAGACAGGGCAGCTTCCAGAAGAGGCTTGGTTGTTGCTGGGCTAGCTACAGGTGTCGGGGCGGGGGGCATGACCAAGGCCCAAGGCCCCCATCTTGGGATTGGTTGTGGGTGTCAGGGAGCATTGCTGAGGCCCCCAGGCATCCCCCATTTCTGACTAGGTAGCCCAGGGGACTTCTGGTCCTTCTAGGTGTTGCAGGTGTTTTTTGGCGAAATGAGACCTTTACTAGTTAATATCAAACTTTGGTTGTGGGTGCTTTGTTTTTTCTTTCAGTTCTGGGTTGGTTATTTGCTGTTCCCACCATTTAAACTCTGCACTGGAACCAATTTGTTGTCCTTTGCTTACTTCTAAAATGGGGGAACTTCCTGTGGGGACCAGTACTTGAGTTCTGTTGTTGAGCTAAATTGCTGCTTTGCTGCTGATTCCCTAGGGAAGGTTTTTTGTGCAGCTCAGGTTTTAATGGCTGACTTTATAGGTACTTCCAAGGCTAGTGAAATCTGGTGCACTTCAGTTGTATAGAAACACTGGTCTGGGCCTGAGTCTTCTCATCAAACTCTACCCCATGCAATTCTATAATCTTGACCAGTCTCCTCTGAGGGGTCCTATGCTGATTGGGGGGCAGATCAGTTGTCCTTGCTGTGCCCTAGTATTCCCCTGGTGGGCCCTGGTGGGTCTGTCTCCTCCATAACCCATGCTGCAAACACTTCCCAAGGGAAGAGCTGTGCTCCAGTCCCTTGTGATGACTCACTGGCCTCTGAGTGGCTCCTTTTTTTCAGTTGTGATGGCTCCTTGGACCTATGTGGGTCCACAGGCACCCTATTGATGGTCTTGATGGCCTGGGGGCCACCACAACCTTCTCCCCTGTCACCTCGAAGCAACTTCATCTGAAGGGCACCACTGCAGCTTTTGTCAGCTCCTGCTCCATTTGCTCAGCAGCTCCAACCTGGAAGTGGCTGGGGCTAAAGGTGGTTGGAGCAGTCCTTTCTTTCTCTCATCATGGCTTCTCCCACCTTCATGCACTCCGTAGGTCTCTCTTCCTCTTCCCTTGAGCTCTAGGGGCCCCAGTTTGGGGCCCCAGTTGTAAATTTGTTGATTTGTGGGAGAGAGTGACACTGGGGACAGTCTATTCTGCCATCTTGACCAAAAGTCCAGAGGTATGTTTTAAAAGTGCCCCAGATAACTCTAGTGCAGCCAAGATTGAGAACCACTGACTTAGGGAAATAACAGCTCTTGCCAAGTATTTTCCTCTCACTTGGTCTCAGTTTATCAGGTAGAAGAGAAACTTTTAATAAGGCAATGTGTCATTGCTTGTCTCCTACCTTCTTGAAAATACTGCTACTTTTCTTTAATGTTTCTATTATAAAATTTTCCAAGGACATACATATCCATGTTAAAACATGAGAGCCACACAGCAAATGAAATAAGCCAAACTGCATAGATCTAAGATTACTTCTCTGTGCCTTCTTTCTTTTACAATATTTTACTTTGTGCTTTCTTTATTGTCAATTGAGATAGGTTGAGTTCAGGCTGACAGAGAACAGTGCTCACAAAGCCAAGGACCTTGAATTGGTGCCAGTCCATGGAAAAGTTTATTGGGCTCTATTCATAGCAACAGACCCCAAACAGCCACCTGATGAAGGCCCAGCATTACCAAAAACCAAAAAGAAGTAAAAGTGTTTTCCTGGACTCTTTTCTCCTAAACTCTCTGGCCCTTAGGTGCTTGCTTCATCTTTAAAATGAGGAGGGTGTATGATATAATTTATAAGCTTCCTTAATTCTCTAATCTGTATGTTACATTATTGTTATTTAATAATATAATTTCATTAGCATTGAGCACAAAAAAATTAAACAACAAAAAACATATTCTACTAAATTTGCATCAGCTACTTTAGATTCAATAGATATTCCAGTACCAGGTCTATGGTAAGGTGAATGATGAACTTGTCTCCAGTACCAAATTTAAGGGAGAGGGGTCTATAGGATTAAGTTTTCAAGAAAAATATCTTAGTGTCAGATTTTAAAAAATCAAAATTAATGCAAAAAAACCCCCTATGATAAATAAAACATCAACATTCTAAATAAAGACAGATTGCATTTTAAAATGAATTTCATTTGGTATTACAAATTTGGTATTATAAATGTTTGCCCAAGCTAATATTTCAATAAGTGTTGATGTAATCATTCATATAATAAATTTGTACTGACTGCAAATATAAGGATGTTTAAAACATGGCTTTGCCTTCAAAGGACATATAATCTAATGTGGGATGGTGAAGTTGGTGGGGTAGGGGTAAAAGCAGACATTACTGAAAGCAACCCAGGCTTAAGAACAACGAGGCAAAGGCACAGGAAAGAAGATGGCTTTGTGGCAGAATAATAAGTGTGTATGATCAGGTATAATAGTTGCATATGTGGCCGGAACTTGAATGTTATGAGTACCTGTCATCTGCTTGATTCCAGAGTCAGGCACTCTGGGGTGAAGATCTGAGCTACTAATAATCTTCAGAGTGTGGAATTCCCATAAGTAAGAGCTCACTGCATTTCTAAATGCAGAATAGTGTTTTGGAAGTGTGTACCTCTGACCTAGTAAACTTAGCCAAGAAGATTTAGTTAAACATTCAGGAAAACACATTGCCTCCAACATTTAGCTTTGAACTAACTGAAGGAATTATTCACTGTCCCACCTACATTATATGTACAGGTAACATGTTTTTAGAGATGGCCTTCCGTTTTGATGGTGTGTGTGCCACTGTGTATCAAGTTTTGAATTGAGCCAAGATTGACTCTCATGATTGAGAATCATTTCCATGAGAGAAAAAACACATCAAAGTGCAAATATTTCAAATTGTACACTCACTTCTAGAGATGTAGCGTCTTTGGCCTTGACTTGAAAGCTGTGGTGTTGAGTCTTTTAGGAGGTGGAAGGTAATGGCTTTAGACAGCAGAAATAAACGAGAACCTCAGGAATCCCTCTGGTTTGGCATGATGGAATCCAGTGGCAATTACAGTGCATATATCTAAAAATGCATTGTAACCTCATGAAAATGTAAGCAGAATTTCAGAGTGTGTCCTCCCGTGATCTTACCTGCTCTTAGCCACAATGCTTGTGGTCTTCTCTCTCTCTCTCTCTCCCTCCCTTCCCCTCTTTTCTTTTTCTCTGTCTTTATTCTTTGTCTCTAAGATATGGTTTACTGAGGTTCCTTTTGGATTTTGGCCAAATTTCCAGCTATTGTACTACCGGTGATTTCCTTTTCTAAATTAGGAAATTGTGGTTGAAAAGAAAAGAAAGAAAAAGAAACCCTCTCCCCCTTTTTTCTTTTTTTAGTCCACTAGAATAGCATTAGGTCTGTTTAAATGGCCAAGTTTAAGAATGTATATTTTCTCATAAATCTTCCCATACACGCTTTTTATAGCTCTTATTTTTAACAGTTTAAGAATTCTTAAACAAAAAGGAACTAATACTTATAATGAGTGATTCACATTGAGATTGTGTGTTGTAACCATGTTTTTGTATTTTCTAGAATTCCCTATAAACTAGAACATGCTCATTTACAATAGTTACTATCTTAAACAAAAAGGAACTAATACTTATAATGAGTGATTCACATTGAGATTGTGTGTTGTAACTATGTTTTTGTATTTTCTAGAATTCCCTATAAACTAGAACATGCTCATTTACAATAGTTACTATTTAAGAATACATGCCATTTGCACCTAAAATAAAATGTGTTTAAAAATGTTCTTGAAAGAACAAAACTTTTATTCTTCTTAATTCTTTTCATTTGGCTGTATGGAAAACATTCCACTAAGCTTATTCAGAAAATCTGCAAATCTGGCTTTGGTCACAACACTAATTTTCTAAAATGCATGGGCCAGGGCTGGTTTCCATAGATTTCTTGCAATCAGTGGCATGTGGCTGGAAGTAGGCCTAATGGTGATTTATAGTAATTGCCTGTCACCGGTCTATGCCATGCTCACCTGCACAATCCATCAATTGTCCCAACAATGCCCAGGGCTTATAACCTACCTAAAGTTACGTGGTTCTCAGGAAACACTCACCAAGTGCCAATGTTCCAAGAATGAAGCACTACATCCCAGCTTTTGCTGCTCAAACTTCTATAGCAACAAGGAGAAAAAGAGTCATAGGCATGTTGACTCACATCTAATCAGAAGGTAAGAAGTATTCCTCTGACAGTGTTCCTCTGAAGTATTCCTCTGAAGCATTCCTCACGCCAGCAGATGAGAACAGGAATGGTCTATTAAGGCAGCATTTCTCGACCTCAGCACTATTGACATTCTGGATGTGATAATTCTTTGTTGTGGGGGGCTGTTCTGTGCAGTGCAACTTCCCTGGATTCTTTCTGCTAGATGCTAGCAGCATCCCTACCACGAATGTAAAAATCAAAAATATCTCCCAACATTGCCTAATATCCCCTGGGGAGGAAAATTTCTCTTGATTGAGAATCACTGTACTAAGGGAAAATGAAACCTAAGAATTTGTAATTGGTCAACACCTCATACTGAATGCATGAAGAATATAGCAGTCTACAGGATGAAAAAGAATAACAGGAGAAATATTTATTAAACCTACTTAAAAGTAATGTATATAAGCATAAAACATACATTGACACTTTTAGGAAACTTTTCATGGTGGGAGGGGAATGGTAAAAATAAACCTCTACAGTTAATATACTTCTGAAGAACACATCTTTGGAAGAAAATATAGAATGTGAGAATGGTAGAAACTTTTTTCTACATTAGTCCTTACTGGGACCAACTTACTGGTTTTAATTCCACTTTCTGGTTGTATAAAATAATTATAATTTTTCTTCCCCTGATAGCCCTTCAATTATTTGAAAACACATACTGTGTTGTTCTAATGTCTTTCTTTCAACCGTTTTTGTCATACAAAATAGGACATAGTTTTAACTTCCTCCACTTTTCCAATCTCTGTCTCCTAATGGAGTTTCAATCTGTTTATATTATTATTAAATTGGGATTCCCAGGTTTGAGAATCCCAATTCCCATGAGAAGTTGAATCAGTCAGAAATGCTTTGTTTGCAATCTACAGAACATCCAGCAGTTATTTAAACCTTTAAAAAATGTTCTCACATGAGAATTTCAGAGGTGGTTGATGGTTGGCATTGGTTCAACTATTCAAAGACCTAGTCTCTAGCTGTGCACCTGCCCTACCATTGTTAGTATGGAGCAAGAAAGGCAAGTAGATCAATGCAGAATAGGAAAAGCATATATTACTGTATTAATGTACTTTAAGTGTCTAATTGTGTCTTTGGCAATCATATGAGGGCACTTCAAAAAGTTCATGGAAGGACTCAAATTATCTTTTTATTCTATTTTCCATGAACTTCGATGTACCCTTGTATTACAAGATTGACACTGTATTTACCTGTATCAGAGAAACTATTCCCCTTGCAATGTAATCTCCTTGTCACTTATATGTGCATCACCTTGACTTTATGTCATTGAATACTGGAACTGGGTCTTCTTTTCTTTTGCATCCCAATATTATTACAGCCCATATTACACAAACGCTCAGAAAAGTGTTTTTTCATTTATCTATGTATACCAAATATGTTCTAATCTTATGAGTAAAATTTTAGCTTGCAAGAAGTTATTTACTACAAAATTTCTATTTACAACATATTTCTATTTGTTTCTATTACATTGGATTTCCTTTTTTAGCTTCTGGAAGTCTGTGAATTCTCTGAAAATTGTACATAAAATTTTGTGTGCATGTGCATTTCTTAAGCAAACAACAGCTTTAATCAGGTTCTTAAAGAAGTATTTCACCCCCCAAATTTTAAGTTTCTATAAAATATAGATTTTTTTTTTAAAAAAAGGTAAATGGAGAACCAATAATAAGAGTACTCCAAAAGAAGACTTATATTAAGGAAAACAGCTGGCTAGGGCCTATTTTGGAGAGATTTCTGTTTCTTTCTTATGACCCCAGAGTGAAAAAAAAAATTATTTACAACAACAGACCTGGAATTTATGTCTACTTCTGTCACTGAGCTCAATGCCAAAATTCCAAAAAAGGTTTAGGAGTTTATCTTTAGAGAATTGTAGGAATAATAATAATGGGCTATGGAAGCATTTTACCAAAATTGAAATAGTTCATTATTTCAACAAAAAAAGGATGCAAAATATAAGCTGTACTTTCTATATTCTCCTGATTCATTTTCAGCAGTAGATAACCTTTTAATGTCTTTGTTGATAGATTTCAATTGATTCATCTATAATCTCTGACTCACCCCTTGTAAGACCAATGGCAGAGGAACTGGTGAGGTTTAGGAGTGAGGTCTATCACTTTAAAGGAATTGTGGCTTGATTAAATAAAGCTAAATTAAGGTGCTATTCACATTTCCTAAATAGCACATTTCCTAAGTCTTCAACCTCTTAGTTAGAGAGGTTTTGGTTGCTCATGAAATGACCCAGCAGATGACTGAACAATTAATTATACTACTGTATATATCTTGCTTAATATATTTTGGAAAATGAATATGTCTTGTCCAACTTCACACATGCAACTGATAAAAACTTTCTTTGTAATGTTAAATTTGGGCCTCCTTACATCAGAAACTCCTGGTCCACAGAATGACAACTTTCAGAAATGTTGAAAAAAAAATTTTTTTTTCAGAGAAAGATATGCAGACTGGGAAAACAAAACAAAAAACAATAAAGTCAATTCATCTTCCCCACCCAGCCAGGAAGGTTCCCCAGAGTCAGAGCTGGTGCACCAAGTTAATTATAAGACTGCATGACTTCTTGACTGGAGCTTGCTTGTTGTATGCTCAAATGAATATAAAGAGTAACAATTTCCACTTAATTGTTAACTATTATGCCTTTGTAATTCTAAACAATGCTGTTTCTGAAATGAAAACCCTTATGTTTTTGTATGGAAATGACATATTAGCAAAGAAAAATTAATTTTAAAAGGCTGATAATTAAAGTATAAAGAGTGGCATATTTTATAATCTTTCAACTTTCGAAAGTATCAAGGAAGGTCTTTGAGTGTTGCTGCTTCACACATTGTAAATTTTTAATTAATTGCATTAAAAAGAAATTGTATTCATCTGTTTTCTGTTGCATATTAAAAAATACCTGAAACTGGGTAATGTATAAGAAAACAAAATTTATTTCTCACAGTTTGGAGGCTGGGAAGTCCAAGGTCCAGGGATCAAATCTGGTGAGGGCCTTCTTGGAGCGGAGTCTCTGTGGGGTCCTGTGGTGATGCAGGCAATCATTTGCAGAGAATGGCCTGAGCAAGAGTTAATGTGCTCACTTGCTCTCCTTACAAAGCCATCAGACCACTCCCTGATAACCCATGAAACCATTGACCCATTTTTCCATGAATAGAATAATCTATTCCCAAGGGTACAGTACTCACAGGTCCAGGGATCAAATCTGGTGAGGGCCTTCTTGGAGCGGAGTCTCTGTGGGGTCCTGTGGCGATGCAGGCAATCATTTGCAGAGAATGGCCTGAGCAAGAGTTAATGTGCTCACTTGCTCTCCTTACAAAGCTATCAGAACCACTCCCTGATAACCCATGAAACCATTGACCCATTTTTCCATGAATAGAATAATCTATTCCCAAGGGTACAGTACTCACGATCCAATCACCTCTTAAAAGGCCCTATTTTTCAAATTCCAAAATATGATTTCCCATCCTCTTAATACTGTTACAATGGGGATCAAATTTCCAGCATGTGAACTTTTGGGAGACACATTCAACCCATAACAGTGATGTTCTGGGACTTTCAAGGATGGGACATATGCAATCATGTAGACTCCAATTGGTTCTCTGGAAATACCTGCTCTTGGAACCCTGAGCCACTTTGTAAAAAGATTAATTACCCTGCTGATGAGACCACATGGAAAGGCCTTGAGACTACATGAAGAAGGAGGGGACCCAGGTGACACTGACCTTTTAGCTGTCCCTGCCAAGGCACAAGGCATGTGAATGAAACTATCTTGACCCTCCAGTCCATTCCTGATGTGTGGAGCAGAAGTACCTTCTGGCTGAGCCCTGACTCTTGAAATTATGAGGTTCAATAAACAGCTGATTTAAACACTAAACTTTAGGGTGATTTTTGAACAGCAATATATACAAGAATTATATTTTAACACTTGATCAAAACCTTTATTCATTTATTTACTGCCAACAAAGGATTTCTTAGCTGGAAACACTGGAAACATTTTAGAAAAACGTCAAGCCAGGGTTAGCCCAAGGATGGGTGGTAGTGAGAACTTGGTTATTTGATTCCAAGACAGATCTCTAGTTTCTGGGATGACACACTGTAGACATATTGTAGAACTTTCTAAAATATTGGAAAACATTGCTCCGGGTAAAATATTTCCACGTCTATCAAATTCTTTCCCTCCTGACCCTGTTTTCAGTCTCGCCTTTGCTTGTTCTTATCACTGTAGCTACAGATTCTCACTCTGCACGGTGCTTTCAGCTAATCCTCTCTTTGAGTTGAAGTGTATATATGGACCACTTGTCTAGCAGCTCAGGTGACTCCACATCAAAGTTAGCTTAGGTGGTGCTTTTATTCCAAACTTCTGTGCCAGACCTAGTAACTGATCCTGTATTTTTCTTGTGTTCCCCATTTGTACTGTTGCTCCAATAATTGGGGCTTAACCTTGTTTATTCTGCTTATGGGTCTAATGTGATAGCTTTTCTAGATTGGGATTCTTCCTTGTTTTCACTTGAGTATTCTTTTTATATTAGTATCACAACAAATGCCAAACATTCAGCAGCTTTGAGGAACTCCCATTCATTATCTCATGGTTCTGTAGACGTCCAGGCTCAGCATGACTCAGCTGGGTTTCTGCTCTGTGTTTTACAAGGTTGGATTAAGGTGTCAGCAGGGCTGCATTCCTTTCTGGAGGCCCTGGGGTTGAATCCGATTTCAAGCTCCTTCATGCTTTTGCTGGAATCCAGTTTGTTGCAGTTGTAGAACTGAGGTCCCTGTTTCGTTGCTGGCTGTGGGCCAAGGGTTATTCCCAGCTTCTTGACCCTGCCTGAATTCCTTAACTTGTGGCTCACTTTCTCCATCTTACCAGCAATGGTATATGGAATCCATCTCATGTTTGGCATTTCTCTGATTTCTCTTCTACATTTCTCTTCTGCCTTTAAGAGTTCATGTAATTACACTGGGCCCTTCCAGTTAATTCAGCATAATCTTCCTGTTTTAAGGTGTGTTGGTTAGTAACATTAATTCCACCTGCACAATACATTCACAGCAGTAACTAGACTACTGTTTGATTGAATAATCAAGGGATGGGAATTATGGGGGACATCTTTAGGATTCTGCTTTCCACAGTGTGTCATCCCAGAAACTAAAGATCTGTCTTGGAATCAGGTAACCAAGTTCTCACTATCGCCCATCTCCTCTGGCTCCATACTTCCTTGGCCTAACGCTGACTTCACTTTTTTCTAAAATGTTTTATAAATAGTGTTACACAGTGTGTCATCCCAGAAACTAAAGATCTGTCTTGGAATCAGGTAACCAAGTTCTCACTATTGCCCATCTCCTCTGGCTCCATACTTCCTTGGCCAAACGCTGACTTCACTTTTTTCTAAAATGTTTTATAAATAGTGTTATCTATTTAACATATGTCCATTGCCACCCTTTGCCCGCCTGCTGAGACACCATCCACCATTTCCTAAACCCCTTAATGATGATAATCTGCCTGAATTGCCATTGATTTATTCATCCACTCATATACTCAACAAGTGTTTATTGAGCATTTATTATATGCCAGAGACCCTCCTAGGAGCTGATGATACAACAGTGAAAAAACAAAACAAAACTGTGCACTCAAAATATGTACGTTTATACATCTGTGTATATAATAGGGATAACAGACATGTACAAAGCATATAATGAAATTTCAAGTGGTGATAAGTGCTGTGAAGAAAACTGAAGGAGGAATATGTCTGTTTGATTTAGGGTGGTGAGGGACGGCCTCTCTGAGAGATAACATTTAAGCAGAGACTTGGAGGAAGGGAGGAAGCTAGTGTATATCTGGAGAAAAGTGTTGTAGGCAAAGAATTCTGGACAGGGTTCATGCCTGAAACAGAGCGAAGTAGCAGGGAGGTAAAGGTTTTAGAGCAGTGAGCCAAAGGGGAGGAAATAGGAGAGGAAATCAGAGAGGAAGGTGGGACCAGATCTCATGGGGCTTGAAGGCCACTGAAGGGACATTGTTTTTTTACTTTGAGTGAGATAGGAGGGTGTTGGAGGATTTTTAGCAGAGAAGTTAAATGATCTGACTTATATCCATGGTTAGTCTGGCTGCTGAAGGAAGCAGAAAGCCCCATTAAGACACGTTTACTGTTTTCAGGGTGGAAAAGGTTGGTGGCTTCAACTTGGGTGGGAGCAGTGGAGGACCTAAGAACTGGCTGGTCTTAGCACAGCATTGAAGGAAAGGACATCTATTGCTTGTTCTCATACATAAATGTTCTTTCTGACATACCCACGGCTGGTCATAGCTTCAGGTGCTTCTTCAGGATTCTTCCTGTACAGGCTCTTGTGTCTTCTGTATCTTCTCCCTGATCCTATTCAGCTCTAAACTCTGGGCACCCATCTTGGAACTAAAAAATACAACTAAGATCCAAGGAGCAAGAGAAAACATCTTTGAACAGGCAGAGGAATAGGAAAGGAGATTGAGAGTAAAGAAACAATTTAGGGGAATTCTTTACAATGTCTAGTAGGTACCAGACATATTTGGAAGATGGTTCTCAGCATTTTTGTAGATGAAGAACACTTTTTTCATCTAAAACTAGTTTAGCCACTGTTTTTGGACTGAGTCTACTTACAAATGATTAAGAAATATACTTTCTTTCCAAGATTTAGATATTTTTAATAATAAATAATGACACCACCACCACCAACAGAGGTCTATAATTCCAATTCAAGGCAAACCCCGATAAAGCACTTTAGGCATATTAGAAGTGGAAAGAAAAATGTGTATTACTAAAAATTTTATGAATGCATGCTAGAGTGAGGTCTTGGATCTGTTTCTTATCTTCCTCCATCCCTTGGAGCTTCCTCAGATGGTTAATCATTCTGGGATTCAACTCTTTTTACATATGTGATACACATGGAAGGGAACAGGAAAGATGGGGCCATTCCATATACCCCCTCACCTGTGTCTACATAAAGACACTGCCATTTTTTCTGTGGAAAAATGTGAGTTTAATTGAATACTCAATACTACATCAAGAAAGACCCAACATAGTCAAGGAATTAAAGATGATTTGGACTTCACAGACATCTATAGTTCCATTTTAAACCATCTCCTTTGTTCATTCTACTCCTAGTTACCTTCAGGACAATTTTTACGCCTCCAACCTTGTCTGAGTCAGCTCTTGTTAGCTAAAAAGGAGTTTGTAAGGTTAGATACTGAAGTGTTTTTACTTTTACCAGAAAATTTACTAGTTTTCTAAATTGAATTCTCTCTCCTTTCTTCTTAAACAACAGTGCTTTGTGTCACTCTAAGCCCTTGACCCCTTCCTTGCTGCTTGCCTGTTTCTCCACGGTTCCCTTGCTATTTTCATTGGAATTTTAGGATTGCTCTTGCTTTTACTCAGGGAGCCCACACATGAGAGTTTCTCAACACTTCCTCCCACTTTTTAACAATCTCAAACACTCCTCTTTCTACCCTGAAATCCCTCCCTTAGACTCATAGTCCATAAGGATGTAAGACTCTCAGTGCTTAAAGAAGCCAAAAATTAATAATAAATATCTAAGGTGCTTAAACAGTGCCTGGCACTTGGTGAAAGCCAGATAAACCAGTAATGGTTATCCGATTGTGACTGAATCTACAATATTAAAGACCAATCTCAAAAGGGTCATGGAGAGAAACACATGGTAGGAAGTTTGTGAGATGCTTATTATAGGCCCTGATCCAATGAGATGTTCAGCAATATCAGCCCTTATTATGATGGCTAAGTTTTTATACTATCTTTTTAAAAGTATAGGTGTTTTTAATTTCTTTAAAAAGTATGCATTCTACTAAGGAGAAAATTTATAGTATCATGATTCTAAAATATTGTTTGATATGAGAGGGAAATTCAATGCTTATAATGTACAGTAACTAGTAATTATTTCAGGTTTAAAATAAATTAATGTTCTTAAGAAACAATGCTATAAATTTGTTAGCAGACAAACAGACTTTTTCTAGTGAATTTCAATTTTTAAAATTTCTATGCCTGAGTTATTGTTTTGATTCTTTAATTTTGTATCTGGAATAAGTTTATATCCAAAAAATAAAAATGGAGCAGTAAATTATGCCGGATGCTGTTTGTAATTTAACACCAGGATTTCAGTACTAGGCAGACTTGAAGGGGGTCATAGTCTGGCTAGAAGAACGTGAGACAATAATTCCATAGTGCTTTAACTAAGATAGGGAAAGTGTTAATTGTTTATGCCAAATGGATGAGGTATGATAGAAATTATAGAGAGCCTAGGGCTTCTTTGAGAACTGACTTGGTTCTACCACTGTTATGAGAAAATTAAAAATAAATGGACAATAGTTTCCAGCTCTAAAACATATTATATGCAGTACATACTTTAACCTAGTATACAATTTATATTTATTATGCCCACTGAGACCACAAAAACCAATGTTTAATTTTACAGTTTAAAGTTACACACAGGGAAATGCTTTACAAAATAGAATATTGTTCCTCAAGGAAATCTATTACAGTATAGGTCCCAAACGGCTCAGTTCAAGTAGTTTACCTGAATAACAGAGCTGTTGTGGAATGCAGGCTACAAGACACAGTAATGCTTTAAATAGTTGATTTAGATTTGAAGTTTGACAAAGCTGAAGAGACATTTGAAACAACACTCATCTTAGTTTTCCAAGATTTTTGGTTTTTCAACTGCATTATATGCCAGCACTTCTGGGAAATTGAGGGTAGTAAGCAGCTTACGTTTTACATCTTATATACAGTATGTAAATCTTCAATATTTTTCACTACCATGAAAGCATGTTTCCAGATTGAAAAATCTGTTATCCCTACTTAGGTTTAATGACTTTACTAATGGACTGTAATATAGAAATCAAATATTTGTGCCACTACTTACATCAAACGGAACATACTTCTGCAATCTATTTAGTCATCTGCCAGGTCTATTTACAAAGAATTTGCATGATTTCCTCTGACTAATAGGTCATACTAAAATGTAAGCAGTGTTTGTCAATTCCTAATTGTAGCAAGATGAGCCAACAATGTTTATGTCATGCCTGAGTGTGTAACATAAAAATGACATTCAGAGACTATATATTTCTTAATCAAACTAAAATGTAAGCAGTGTTTGTCAATTCCTAATTGTAGCAAGATGAGCCAACAATGTTTATGACATGCCTGAGTGTGTAACATAAAAATGACATTCAGAGACTATATATTTCTTAATCAAAAGTCTAGCCTTACAAAGTCACACACAGTATGATCTTCTACTCTAAGTGTACTCTCAGTGCAGGTAGAAATGTTTCTAATACATGTGAGTTGTTAGAGAAGAGGCTGCGATATGGTCACCAAGTGTTTACTATGGAAACAAAAGATTGCAAAGATTTGTCAGGCCAAATATACACAAAAGTTTACATGGAATGCTGAGGGTTTAGTAAATGCTGAAACATGACTCATCTTCTCCAGCCTGAAGCTCTTCAAGTTTCGATGCCGCCTTAAACAGTTTTAGATGTACACATAGTTTATGTCACTGACCACTGTTGGTCATTATCACTATTACATGTGCTTTTTCCCAAAACTTTGAGTATCAAGTTGTGCCCAGCCTTGAAAAAAAAAAAAAAGTTTAGAGTTCTTTCTTGCAAATTGTAAAATCATGTAGAAAAAAATAGTTTAGAAATACCACAGTTGATTGACAGTTGATTACTGAAGATGTTAGCACCTTGATGACAAACACAATTGTTCCTTGGATGTGCTGAAGGAAAATGAAAAAAAAAAGATGCTACGTTTTATTTACAAATCACAGTTTTCCTCACAGTGTTAACCTTTGAGTCTCTCTGATGTGGCAGTGCCTTATAGAATAATGGACCATTATTTATTTTTTCATTTGACCTATGTAGTCTACATGAACTAGTTTGTACAGCCCTGACATTAGAACCAGAGCCAGCAAAATTATTGCTAAAGTGGTAATATATTAGTTGGGTACAATTAATTGGTTAGCTAATGTGTATGTTAAAGTTTATTCTCTTTCAAACCAACATCTTCTAACAACATATTCCTTTATTTTTCCCACAAAACGTGCATTGAGAATTATGGCACTAGACAGGCATTTGCCAGATGGAATGCTTTGCTGATCTGAACACCATCTACATTCCCATCTTTTGGCCGACTAATGCGTGGTTTCCTATTTCAATATGTTCCCATACCTTAATTGAATAGAACACAATTATGCATTATAGGCTGATGTATTTCACAATGATATAACTTGATAAGTTGTTTCTGTAGTTCATGCTAACAGAGGACTATTAGGAATATTGTTTTTTTCCGTGAGCTAGTCAGTTAAGTTGATATACCTGTCTGATAATCTAAAACTATAATTGGTTGGCAAATGAGAAAAAATAATAATGAAAACATACAAGTTCCTTTTCTGTGTGTCTAAATAATAAAGTACCTTAAATAAAGTACCTGTTTTATTATGGTTTTAACTCAGAGGTTGTGTGTACACAACTTTCATGTAATACATGAACAATTCCTTGTCCAAGTTTATCAGTGAAGTGAATAAACCTGATTCTTGATTGTGTCGTAGCTTCTACAGGAAGCTTCTAGGTTATCTATATACCCAAGTTTAAAACTTGCACTTTGTTTAACTGAATAAAGGTTTTTCTTAACTGTGACTTGGAAAAATTAGTGTCAATGGAACATAAAAGATCTATTAACATAGCTACAAGTACTGAGCACTACTAGTTATGAAAGAGTAAATTAAAAATTTCTTTAGAAAGAAAATTGATAGTATCATAATAAGATATATGAGGAATATATACATATACACCTGTTTCACACAGAAAGCTTTCTGTAAAAAAATACAAAAGCAACCAGTGCTGTATATTATGAAAACTCACAAAGTGTGCTTTATACACAAACATGAAGCATAAATTAAAAAGTAGAACAACAGCAAAACTTTTTAAATATAGAAGAATTTGCACATATTTTTGTTAAATAAGAATAAATAATTTTATCACACAAGTTCACATACTAGTTGCAAAAACAATAAATTATTTTTTTTCAGTGCTGCAACTTCTCTTTTGTTTGTTTGTGATTCATCCCTTAATTCTTAGTTTAACAGGATAAAACTGTTTCCACAGGAAGGCAAAGGAAGTTGTTTGTTGAATAAATTATAATAATGCCCATATACTTCTAAACAATAAGGCAGGGCCTAATTTGACCTTTTTTTTCTAGTAGAAATAAATGCTATATTTTCTTCTGGGCTCCCTTTGTACAGAATGCAACTTATTCGGAGTGCTTAGTTATATAAGTTGAGATTAGATTCTCATGAACCTGAGCATTTTCAGACAAACTTGTTTTTTTTTTGTTGTTGTTGTTGTTGAGAAAGTAGCCTCTAACATCCTGAATCCCCAAGTTTTTAAAAAATTCAATATGCAACTATGGAAAAGTGAAAGACATAGTTCAAAGTCAAAGTAGACTGAATTAGATTGAGTTATAGAGGATTTTCCCTTTGCTTGTCGTTCTTAATGTCTACCAAACTCTTATTCTCTGAATTTCAGTTTACAGTTTATATCACTTTTCTCAGGAGTTTAGACATACATTCTTCAGTCAGTCTAGTGATACTCATAAGAAAAATGTAGAGAAAACTTCTTAAAGCATGGAATAGTGGTTTATTTGTTCTAAGCTCTTTAGGATTGTTTCAATGAGATGTGTAAAACTTCATTATTTGGGGGAAAATAAACCACTGATAAATTATATTAAAAACCTATGAATACAGAATAGAAAAGCAGAGTAGGAGACAACCATGTTTATTCTTCAATTATCTTTTAATGTTGTTGGGAATGTATGCACAAAAGATAAAAATAAATTTTGCCACATTTGAGTTACTTGATTAAAATTATTCTAAAAATTAGAAAAAGTAACATTGGCCTTTATATTAGTTCTCTTTGCACAGCCAACTGGTTGGTGTGATTTTTAATTTAATTTAATTTTACCTATTTGACTAGTTTTTTCCCCTTTTCTTGTTATCTAGTGATCTCCATCAAATATGTTATCAGTCTTGTATAGGCCTCATTTCTAGAACTGATAATTTATTAAGAAAAAATTACCATGTCTAAAGCAAACTCAGTATGAAAGCCAAAGGATGATTATAGGTTTTATAAAACAATTATTTGTTTGACAAAATAATTTCTTAAGAAAATACTCAAAACAGCGACACATCCATTTTCCTGGCCCACTGAAATGAATGTGATATAGTGAGATCAATTACATAATTCTTTTATATTAAAAATATCTCATAATAAAAATAGACTCTCATGAGCTTAATAGAACTCAAACAATGGTTCTCTAACATCCTTATATGCACATCTTTAAAAATAGGCACGTTTGGTATGATTATTATAAAGTTTTATAAAAAACAATTGGCTTTGTGGTGCTTCGCAAAGAAAAAAAATCCCAATGAAATGAAAACACCTTAGATTTTCTGAGCTATAAGTTGGGGTGGGGGGATGCAGTTTACATCTAAAAATAGATTTTTATGCCTGTGATTATAAAAAATTTTCAATGTCTAACTACTAAAACTGACAACCTACCTAGACAGGCTGTGGAAATAAAAGCAATAACTTCCTGAAAATCAACACATTCATCACTCACACTTACTGTACACACTTACTGGTACAGCCAAATGCTTTCCAATCAGGAAAAATCTTAGTACAGTAGGAATATGCCTGTATTAAAAAAACTTTAAGGAATTATTGCCTATGGTGTGGAAACAGTCTTATTAATATTAACCACTTTTTGCATTAACCACATTAATGATGATAACCACTTCTAGATGTGGCTTACTACCAAATGTCTTTGCTATTCCTATTTAAATAAACTAAGTCAACAAGAAAGACAAAACATTGTAGGGAACCTTAGAACAAAACAACAAACAAGCAAAAGCAAACACATTTTAAAGGCTTGTTGGTAAGAGGTATACCAGAGTTGAAAGTGTTGGATATGATAGAAGACTCTTTGCTGTGTGTTTTGTATGCATATTACACATTGTGAAATATCAGATGAGAGCCACAGAAAGAGAAAGCAGTTGTGAAAATATAAACTAAGAACACAGTGAAATATGTGCTTTTTTTCTTTTAAATTCCAAGACGAGGATTCTAATTTTTAGACTCAAGTACTGATCATGTACACACACGCAAACATTCTACATCTTAATTATGCATTAATTTGGCTGGCTGCCTGAAAAAAATACAGGCAGTCAAAGGTTTATGTAAATGGACCCGTGTATGATTTAAATGACTACATACACTGAGATCCTTTTTCTTTGCAGAATTTCTCAGAAGATGCTTGCTGTCAAAATGGTTTTTGACTAAAATTTTATCTCCTGTAGTCAGAAAATATACTAAATCTTATTAAAACAGCAGCAAGTTCTTAATTTCCAGTAAAACATCCGCAGCTCTTTCTGGAAACTGGGAGGAGTTGAAATAGCTGCAGACCTACTTTGGTCAAACACTTTTTTTTATAGAAATATATATATATATATATATATATATATATA
>NW_007728994.1:140276-203667 GCF_000696425.1 Galeopterus variegatus | reverse complement strand
TATATATATATATATATATATATATATATGTATATTTTAATAGAACCAAGTAATATAAAGTGACATACCAAGGGAGAATATATTTACAAACAGTAAAAATAAGCTACTGTGTATCATGGGTGAAAATGATTATGATGCCTTTAAAGACATTCTGTAAGAGGTAGGTGACAAGTGGGAGACTGTATGTTATCTTCAAATGTCCCCTGATTCTACATTCATCTGTGTTTCTTTTCATTCTTGTAGGTCCAGGGGATGTTCAATAACTCCCAAGTTTTTCTTTATTCCAAGGTCACCATTGTCATGTGAAGCAGTGCACATCTTTTGGTCGCAGAGAGCAGATTCTGCCCATAATTCGACTCTTGTTGACAATGACACCTATGCACGACTGTCTGTACGTTAGGTAGACCTTTTGTTCACCGTGACTGTATCAGTGATGAATCTTCCAGTTATCTTTGTGCAGAAGACCATAACCACAGGCTAACACTTCTTTAGCAAACATTGCTTAAACGCAGAAGGCCTCTGAGAGAGAAGACATCCTTTCGCTAACTTCCGGTTTCCGTCCTGGCACTGCACGGTCCTGGTGTGCCAGCCCATGTCACAGGTCCTGGAACAGGCCAGCCATGGGCCTGTCACCCACTGCAGCTGTGAAGTGTGGGATCCCACTTTGTTGCTGCCATGGCTGGTGACAGAGTTTGCTTTCTGAGTGGACTTCTTGGGAACAAAAAAACTGTAACGAACATCTAATGCTTTAGTTGGGTCTGTTGCAAGAATCTGCACTATCAGAATTTCCTTTGTGGCTGAGTAGCCCATCCCGTGCAGAAAGTCATCCCTGTGGCTCCAGCCACTGTAGTTCATGACGGTTCCGTTGATGTCAATGATAGTCTCTGATGTGGAGATCATGTACTTTCCATTGATAAGGTACTCACCGTTTTTCCTTTTCAGGGCTAAGTAGGCAGTGAATCTAGTCTGGTCTTTGGCTTTGAACTGTCGAACTTTTATGTGGGTTGCCCCTTCGGGGATCCTCACAACGTCAGTGTAACCCTTGCTGGAGACAGGAATATCCACAGGGGAGAGAGGAAGAGAGAGAAAGTGGGGGAGAGTGCGGGACAAAGAGAGAAAATAAGTAAGTACTTAAATGGATAAACAAATAGAAATTCTTCAAACGTTTTTCCTTATCTTAACACGAAGTTTTAACATATTTAAAAGATTAGTTTGAAATTGGCTTTAAAAATTAATTTTCTTATGACAAAATAAAATTGCAGTTAGACTATCATATTATATACATTTTTATTGAGATGCTTAAAATTAGGATAATGCTTATAACCTACCTTTACTTTAAAAATTTATTCTAACTCTAATTAAAGATTTATATGACTGTCACCATCTGCTATGGCTTAAATAGCCACTCCAAAAACTCTTGCTGAAATTTAATTGCCATTGTGATGGTATCGAGAGGCTGATCTGTTAAGAGGTGATTAGGTCATGTGGGTTCTTCCCTCATGAATGGATTAATGTCATTATCATGGGAGTGGGTTAATGGTAAGACTGGGTTTGCAAGTGAGTATGTGGCCCGCTCTTGTTCCCTCACCCTCTCTCTTTGCTCTTCTGCTATGGAATGACTCAGCAAGAAGGCCCTCACCAAGACGCCTCTCCATGATCTTGGACTTTCCAGCCTCCAGAATGGTGAGCCAAATAAATTTCTTTTCTTTATAAATTACTTAGTCTGTGGTATTTTGTTCAGGCAGCAGAAGACAGAGAAAGACGCCATCCTTAACAAATCCTATCATCTTTACAAAGCTACTTTCTGTTCTTTCTGGCACAAAATGGAATATATGTAAACACAAACTGACAAAAGTCTGCTCTCAATTAATCTCACAGAAATCTTTAATATCTCTCAAACTTGTCTGAACATCAGAATCCCTGGAGATCTTTTAAAAATTCCAAAGCCTATGTTACACCCCAAAACAATTAAATCCCCATCTTTCAGGGTGGGGCATAGGCAGCAGTACTTTTGAAGCTCCTCACATTGTTGTAATGTGCAGACTAGTTTGGGAACATGGGTTTAATTATTTGCTGGACTTGTGACAGAGTAGAGGCTCTGCTTCTATCTCTACTAGAACTCTGGATTTCAAGGGGTAGGACATGAAATGGAACATAAAATTTGGTATCTGGATAATTGCTGTAGATTGGATGCCCCCTCCCCCCCCAAGTTACTGAAGCTTAATCCTCACTGTACCTGTTGAGGGTGGGAAATCCTATTATGGAAATTGAAAGGTGGGGCCTTGAATAGGTGATTGGATTGTAAGACCATGCCATAGTGAATGGATTAAAAATGGTGGTCATGGGTCTGGATGTGAGGGCTTTAAAAGGACAGTGCACGAGGAACTGTGTCCCTCTTGCTCTCTCTACTACACCATTTCGCAGTGTGGATACCCTGCCATTACTGTTGCCACCACCAAGACCCTTACCAGATGTGTTCCCTGGATTTGGACCTCTCAGCCTCAGAAACTGTAAGCAATAATTTTTGTTTTCTCTATAAAACACCAAGTTCTGCGTATTTTGTTATAAGCAACAGAAATGGACAAATACAGAAATGATACTACTATCATAAAAATTAAAAAAATGCATTTTTAATGTTTTAGCACATTTTCTTGAATGCTTAGTGCCCATGAGACATTATGATAGGTTGAATAAGGCTTTATTGTAGGTGACTAATAAGATAAATCTCTAAAGATCCATCATGTGCTCAGGAGAATGGGCAAAGGCATAAATATCTCTAATATCCATAAGCCTATGGCAAACAGTAGGACAGAAATGCTAATTCACCAAGAAACTATACCAGTGACAAGTCATCTTTTGCCAAAATCTTTGCCTTTATAAGTAATTTCATAATAAAGTACCCATATGTTTTACTTTCCTAGTTATTTAAATAGAAGCACTATTGCTTGTGTAGTTTGATTAATGTGTATGAAAGTGAATTGTCTGATTTCTAACTCTTACTCAAGGTTAAAGATTATAGGGCAACTGATTCATACACTAAAATATGGATACTAACCAGCTTCCTTGACTACCACAGGTAAATGAAGTTGTTTTCTTATGACTATTTTCAAGTATGGCTGACAGGGAAAGGGAGTCTTGTTTTGTTCAGGGCTGTCTGCACAGTACCAAGAAGAGACCCTGTCATGAAGAAATATATTCATTCATAAATATTAGGCATGCTGACATGGAAGGGACATTTGAGTGGGGGCAGTCAGGCACCCACCACTCCCCACAAACAAAATATGTAATATCAATTGGTAAGAGCTATGAAGAAACAAAGCAGGGTAATAAGATAGAGATAATGTGAGGTTGGGGGAAAGGGCCTCTTATTCATTTAGGATAGCCACCATATGGGGAGGTGACATTTGACAGAGACCTAAAAAAATTCTGAAGGGAGCACTGCTTAATTGGGGAAAAGTATTCCAGGCAGAAGAAACTGCACACACTTGCCTGTTGCCACGTTTGAGGAGTGTTAGTGAGTTCAGTGTGGTTGGAGCTGAGAAAGAGGAGGGGACTGTGTTGAAGAGACACAGAGCAGAATGGGGGCCTCATAGGTTACAAAATAGTGTTGGACATTGACTCTACGTAGGATGGAAACCCCTGGAGTGTGTTGAGCCCAGAAATGCCATGCTCTGACTTAGGTAAAAAAGTTTTGGCTCTCCATCACTGCTGTGATGGTCCAGGCAAGACTGATGATCACTTGGGTTGGACTGGTACTGGTAGTGATGGTGGCGAGGTACCAGGTTCTGATATATGATGCAAACAGAACTGATGTGATCTGCTGATGGATAAATGTAGGGCATGAGGGAAAATGAAAAGTGAAAGATGACTCCAAAGTTTTGGGCTTAAGCAGGAGGAGGATTGAGTTGCCATTTACTGAGATGGGGAAAATTGAGGGAGGAGTGAGTTAAGGTCAGTGTCACATTTGTGAATAGGCTTAAACTGGATAAGATATTTTAATATGCATAATCTTATTTAATCCTCAGAACAGTTTTCACTGCAAGATAATTACTATTATTTCCGTACTACTTTTGAGAAATCTTGTGGTAAAGAAATTAGCTGACACTTCAAAGATCACATGGCTTGTAAATTATTGAGCCAGAGCTTGATTGCAAATATCCAGCACCAAGATCAACAATTTTCTTTTATAAATCACACGAGGCCAAGGCAATTTATTTGGGATACTTGAACAGGTCATTTGAATCCTCTAATTGGTCAAACCAATTTACAAGTGGTTTAGATTGAACACCACTTACTGCTATCACAAGTTTCTTTATCTTTTTACATGATATCAAATGTACAGATAATAGTTGTCCATACAAGAACTTTAAAATGTGTAATTTAGCATTTGAAAAGTGGTTTATAACTTTATGTAGAAAGAATACATAGCATATAGTATATAGGGTATTATTTTTTAAAATAATTGAATTTCTTTTTTTTTTCTCTCTCCCTTCTTTTTTCGTTTTTTCTTTTTTTTTTTTTTTTTTGGTACAAAAGGGCCTGTGCATCCTGTGACTTAAGTTATAGCCTCTGCTCTATTCTAGCATTCATCAAACATGTAGAATTGGGTAAGTTCTAAACTTTCAGAGTCCCAGTTAGGTCATTTGGAAAACAAAAGGTTGGACTGTTCGTCTCTAAGGCATCTTGCATCTTTGAAATGTGTAAAAATGCAGGATGTAATTGGACATGCAGAATTTTTGACACAGATGGCCCAACACAATTAGGTGAACAATTATTATTTCATTAGTAAGTAGTATTAGTAATGCATATTTTAACTCAGAATAAATTCCTCAGTCATACATTTTTAAATCATATCAGATGTACTTTCCAGTTTTTTATGTGATACTTAATATTTTAAATAAATCTTTATTGTTAATTTGGTTTTCATATTACTCTCAAGTTAAAGATAACAGCCCCTACATCAGGAATGTAGGTACCCTCAACCAATACCACTCCACATAAGAGTGGTTTGTGAAGAGGACAAACAATCCTGTATTCCTTCAAACTCTTTAGCCAACTCAGCTATTCTATCTGCTAGTATAATATTTTATGCCAGAAGTTGCTACTTCATAAACTTACTTTTTTTTTTTTTTTTTTTTTTGGGTAACTGGTAAGGGGATCGCAACCCTTGGCTTGGTGTTGCCCACACCACGCTCAGCCAGTGAGTGCACCAGCCATCCCTATATAGGATCTGAACCCGCAGCCTGGGCGCCCCCAGCGCTGCACTCTCCTGAGTGAACCGCGGGGTCAGCCCATAAACTTACATATTTAAAACAAAAGTGTAATCTAGCACCATGAGAGGAAGCAGGAGACAGACACTGCTGTATACATTTCTTTATAGAGTAGATATAAGCCAGGGCAATTCACTATAAAAGGGATTTGTTGCCGACAACCCTGCAACTAACTTACCTTTTTCAAGGAGATGTGGTTTCTTAGAAAAACACAGCCTAATGAGAATTTGTATTGTTAAAAAAAAATAGTTATGATAGAAACCAGCCATCCTTTCATAAATTATGTCTCAGGAATAATAGATCTGCAAGATATCACTAAGGTGGAATGTCACCCATTTTTTTCTTTTCAGTTTTCTGACTCTGCAGGACCTTGACCCCCATGGTCATCACAGTTTATCTGCTTCCAGAGGTGCCGTGAGTTTCCACTTAGCACCCAGAGCTTGATTCATCTCCTCTCCTTGTGTTCTCATATTTAGAACGTGTTACCAGGGCCATGTCAGACCTTCTCCTACAGGTAGCTTATGCTGGAAGGTGAGTTCCTCAGTTTCTCAGGAGTCTACAGCTTTGTTCAATCCATGCAAGGACAAGGGTTCTATCACATTACCTTTTTTTATTGAAGGTTCCAATAATCTTTGTACAACTGGAGTTGTCTCCTCCGCACACTCCACACTTGTCATACTGCAGCTTGGAACCAATGATGCCATCGCAGCCAGTTCGTACACACTTCCCCCGGACGCAGACAGAATTACTGTATGGCCTGCATTCAGTCCCATCAGTCACCTGTGTCATGACAAGCACATCAGTAGTGGGAAATACTGGTGCATAGGTATCTGGTTCTTTTAGTAAACTACCAAATTCTAATTTGTGATCTTTGTGTTGAATTGAAATAGACAGTACATTGAAAAATGAACAAGCAACCCACCCCTCTAAGAAAAAAAAAAAGAAAAAAAAAACCCCACCACCAACAACACAGTTTCCAGGAACATCTGACTGAAAAATCCTTGATATACTGGCAGAAGGAAGGTCTGGGAGAAATCTAGGTTATGCACTCTCTACATTGAGCTTAATTCTGAATGTGTTAGGAGAACTAAGGTACTCATCTCTGTTTGTGTATACTTAGCACATTCCTTTTTCTAATCTTTGCTTTTTACATTGATAGAAATGACCTGTTCACTCAGCGTTTGGGGCTATTGCATGTGTAAAGAGCTGAATGTGAGCAGCCTTGAAAATGTAAAGATCCTTTTTTGTTGCATAATTGTTGTTATAGTCACACATTTGAAAATCTCAACTTGACATTGAAAACCATGTCATGGTTGGAGAGCATTTCCTGTTATGTGTTGAATTATCAGACACTGAAATAGAAACAGACAAAAAGATTAGTGTAGGAAAAGGAGTCTGGGGAAGTCAGGAGAAAGTACTTACTGGAAGAGACTAAATATATTTTGAATAATAGAACTAGCATATAGTTAAAAAGCTAGTTATAAAATAGTATGTACATGAACAGTTTGTGGCTCATGCATGTCAGTATATATAAATACTTGTAACATGTATGAATATATATATATACTCATATATAAAAATAAACATACATATTCTGTATTTGTGTATACACTAAACTCTCTTTTCATATATGTATGAGTATGTGAGTGAATGTATGTGAGTGTAAACTGAACTAGGATATACTCCAACAGTTTAATAGCTCTCTAGATGGTAGTATTTCCAGGTGATGTGTTTCTTTTTATTTCTCTGTAAAACTTTTACAATAAAAATGTATTATTTTGTAATCAAAAGATATATTTTAAAAATTATATAAGTTGAACATTAGCTTATTTTTCAATAACATATTATAAATATCCAAAGGCCAGTTTCAGAGGTGGTTTTAAATATATTATCTATTTGCAAATTAGATAAAGAGTATTTGTAAATTGCTGCATAACACTGACTATAAGAAATAAGACTGCAGTATATTTAGAAAATGCTCATCTGTGAAAAGTAAGGTATAACACACACATTCATGTTATTTATTACTAGAGGGACAGAGATTCATACCAGGGGTTGTGCAAGACTTATTTAAAAGTCTGGGTCAGAGATCCTGAAACCTATCTTCATGACTCATCAGAGGAATTCTTAAATAAATGATAGAAAAATAGAAAGTTTTCCTGCTTTATAGTCCTTTTGACAAATGTGGTTAGGAAATACTAGTTGTTTTCATGATTATTTTGAAGTTAAGGTCACACTTCGCCCTCCTTGACAGTGAGTTACACTTCTCAAAAATAGCGTTTAAAAAAATTACTTGTTCTGTTTATAGAATAATTTTCATTCATTGTATAAAGTTTGAAAATATAGAAATTATAGAGGTGAAAATAAAAACCCTTCCAAATCTAACCACCCTGCAAAGTAATGACTGTTTATATTTGGCATCTACAGGCTTCATTCTACCCAATAATTTCCACCAAGGATGCCTCCTCTTTCTGGGCAGCCTGTGTGCAGTTACCTTTGGAGAAAACACCACATAGTAGCCGGTGCCCTTGGCTCTGCACGTCAGTTTGCACACGTCCCCTGGCAGGACACCTGCGTATTTGGGAACCCACTCCACGAAGGTTTTGACTCCTTTAGCATCAGACTGATAGCCATTTTTGGCCTCGCACTGCTCATGACGAAAAGATTTACCTAGGCAACAAACATGTTAAATTATTACTTTATCTGTTCTGCAACTTAGATATGTTCTTGTGCATTTAAATAAATGAATTAAAAAAAAGATGCTGTTTTGTCTTGCAGATTCTCTTTACACACCAGTGTTAATGAATTTTATCTATTCATAGAGTTATCTATTCATAGCTATTATTTTCTTCCAATGCCCTGAATACACTAACTATAATTCATAATAATAATTTAAAAATCACTCATGTTATTTGTTATAGATTTGCACATTGGTGGAACTGTGTGCAGTACTAGATTAATGCCATTTCTCCAGCCTCCCCTATTTATTACTGCTAGAATAGAAGCTACACATGGCACTTGGTGGTGGCTGACACTTGGGAGCAGCGTACCATTGGGGGGGCAGGGCGTGACACTGCAGGAACGGTAGATGGCTCTCTTCCCTGTGCAGTAGCGGCCATTGTTTCTGGGGGCAGGGTTATTGCAGTGGCGATAGGCAAACTGTACTCCTCCCCCACATGAGCGAGAACACTGGCCCCAGGACCCCCAGGACCCCCAGTTGCCATGGCTTGATGTCTGAAACAGAAAATAGAAGATATTTTAACTCAGATAGGAAAAAGACATTCCAAATGTACATTTGGAAATCACGTACATTTAATGACACAATGGAAACTTCATCACAAGTACAGTTAAATTCCCAATGAATTTAACATGGTCATGGAATTGCAACACATTTCCAATTCTAAGCAATTCATTTTTTCAGGCCCTCCCAGCACTAGAAGATCTCAAAACACCACTCTAAGTACTGAGCACACTGCAAAGATTACCTCCTTTTTCTGGGCCATTTAAAATTATACCTTCTGATACTACACATATCTGTTAAAAACCACTGACTCATGTTAACTTTTTGTCCTCTCTGATCCTGGATCTTTAAGGAAATGTATAGTGCTGAAAGTTTTGCATCATGCCAGGCATGATTTGATTGTGTTTGCATCTCTTTCTCCCTGTTTAGCACTAAGATTCCACTGTTTCTTTGTCAACATCACACATCTTGTCTGTGATAGACTTTCTGCTACGTTAAGTAAATGTATTTGATCTGAATTTGGCTTAATTCCTAATTAGATGCAAAAGAGACTGAAGTGCACCCACGTCATACGTGTACGCAAACTCCACAGGGAATGAAGAACCCTTTTATGACACCCTAGTTTTATTCCTCTGGAAATATCACAGGAGAAAACTAGAAGGCTCCAAAAGGAAGAGTATTATAAACTGCTTTGCTGAGGGAATGTGTGAAGAGCTGCCTCTGGTTGCCCTTGTCATGGTATCTGTAATGCAATGTTGGGTGACAGCCTGGAAAGACACAAGCAGTGAGCATACAGCAACATAGCAACACTCTTCTAGAGACTACGCAAATCTTGTGACAGTGAAACACATACTTTGCTCAGGCTTTGAAAATTAAGGGGGCAATTGCCGACATGAAGTTGGACCATGTATATGGCAGCAGATGTGTTTCCCTGGAGCAGCTATGGTGACTTTAGCACCTAAAATCAGAATAACTTGCTTTCAGGGGGAAAAAAATGACCATTTCGGAGCTCACCAAATATGTACAAGGACTAAAAGTGTCAGCTCTGCTAATATTTCCTTACTGAATTTAAGTAAATCTATTCTGATAATTTTAGCAAGGGAAGCTTGAAAGTGAGTTTCCAAAAAGTGATTTGCAGCATCCTACTTGGGGTCTCAACTAGACAGAATCTGGGTTCTGTGTTTATTTGTTAGAGCTTCTAACCTGTGAAGAAATCCCTATTATCTGGATTTTCTCCATATTTGATTACTGAGTGCTATGGATTGAATGTCCCCCTAAAACTCACTGAAGCTTGATCCCCATTGTAACAGTGTTAAGAGGGTGGGAAATTCAATAATGGTATTTGAAAGGTGGGACCTTTATGAGGTGAGGATTGTGCCCTCATGAATGAATTGATCTGTTCATAGAGTAAAGGGCATGGTTCTGATGGCTTTATAAGGAGGATAAGTGAGGAGGTTACTCTCTTGGTCAGTCCATTCTTTCCATGTGATAACTCACATTGCTAATAGAGAGTCACCCCACCAAGGAGAAGGCCCTCACCAGATCAGATCTGTCCCCTAGGCTCTGGACTTCCCAGCCTCCAAAACTGTAAGAAATAAATTTCATTTCTTTATAAATTACCTAGTGTAAGGTATTCTGTTGTGAAAACCAGAAACGAACTAATACACTGAATATGGCTGCTGTGGGTGGCCGTAAATAGATCTCTAAAGGAAAAATATTTTAACTAGGAGATAAAGGCTTCTGATGACAGTGTCCACACACGTCACAGGAATGCCCTTCACATCTTGGGTCTCCAGGTGTTGGGTAATGAAAATAATCACTTACCGAATAATACTTTTTCTTGGTTTTGTCCACACACTTGCCCTGCAGGCAGATCCTCCCCTTCCCACAAGGTGTCCCTTCCACAGCAGGAAGCTTCTTGGTCAGACACACCATCTGGCCTTGGCGCACCACGGCACACCACAGGCGAGCACAGACGTCCATGCCAGGACACACAGAGTACTCGGGTCCGAAAGTCAGGTTGCACTGTTGAGTGGCATCGTAGGTCTGTCCTGGGAGTTCTTCAGGGCCCAGGATCTGCTTTCGTGGTAGGTCCAGCAAACAGTTGCCTACAAGAACAAATGAGATTGACCACTGTTCTGTGTTTAGGTTTTAAACCACTAAGATTGTAGATCTAAAAATGAAACACGCCAGCTGGTATGGAAACATGATGCATCCACAAAGCTGCAGTGGGATGCCCTGGAGAAAGGACTCTGCAAAGGACAAGGCTGGGCACCACCTTAGACTCAGCAACACCCTCCAGGATTTTCAGTGGGTGATGTGCTCTGGAGTTTCTATAACAATGGAGGTATTGCTGGCAGTGGTATGATTAGATTGTTTTGTAATTACTTGAGAGAATAGCTGTTGTGCTGAGGCACCAAAAGAAATTAGGATGCACACAGAGGAAACCAGTTAGGAGACTTAATAATAACAATAATAATGAGAAAGCATTTACTCTACAGCTCTGAGAAACAGAGTTTGTCACTGGCAGTCCATCTGTACCTCATTCTCCATTTCCAACTTACCTCTTCCTCATGCGCCTATCGCATATCACCTTGACACTAATTCCATAAGTAAAAACCAAGATGATACCTCATTCATTCTTGCACTCACTCAGCAAGCATTTGCACAGCACCTATGATATTCTAGAAAACATACTAGGTATTGGGAATATAGAAAAATGAACCAGATCTACCTGTCAAAGTCTTCCAATAAAGTGAAGGAGGTAGAGTAAATAAAATATTTCTCCCAGAAATGATTAAAATTTTAGTTAAAAGATCTGAAGATTCAGAGAACAAAGGAGTGGTGGGAGAAGAAAAGAAACAATCTTTGATAATTTAGGACTAGACCACTCTTTATATTCTTTTCTTTTTTCTTCCCTTTGTGTCTGTTATTTAATGAAATTCGTATTTTGGGTATTTGGAGTGAGTGTGCTCAAACCAAGCTGGTGTCACATTGCACAGGCAAACAGGAGTGAGATAGGAATCGAGGGACCCTGGCATGTGGACAGTGCAAACTCAGAAGCTGAAATGTGCCTCCTCTCCCCCCAAAAGATTCCCCAGAATCCCTGTCCAGTGATCAAACATCATTAATTTTCTCTTGTCATATATGCATACATGCATATTGCCCATCAGTTTCTGTGTTTATTTGTTTATGTAATTTTAGGACTTATACTGACTATAGCAGCAATAAAAATAATAACAAATATTTGTTACACACTTAACACTATGCTCAGTTCTTTGCATGTATTAGCATATTTAATTCTCACACGAACCCTATGAGGCAGATTCATTTATTTTATTTATTTTGCAGATAAAGAAACTGAGGAATATAAAAGATAGCTCACTTACCCAAGGTCACGTAGCTATTAAGGTTTTGTGTTCAGTGCCTGATCTCTTCATCACAAGCCAGACTGCCTCTGTTTAGCATGTGGATGGCTGTTTGTATTATCACTGAAGGGCAGACATGTGTAAGGATCCCTTTAACAGTGGATATTGTGCCTAATGGTAGAAACAACTGGTCTAAAGTCTAATCCTGGTGTAACACTAAATGGCCGAGTACTCTCGGCCACGTTAGTTAGTTAACCTCTCCCTAATTTATTTTCTAAATCTGTGATACATTTTCCTTCTCACCATGTCACTGTAAAAGTCAAATTAGCTAACAGAAATATGAAAGGTGACCAGAAAAATAAGAAACAATAATAATTGGTTCTATGCCCAACGTATTTAACAACAATTTACATGTATTAGAGTTATTCTTCTATTCAACAGAAAAATCATGTTCAGATCCTTACTTTCCACTGAGAAATAAAATATTCAGCATATTTCAAGTATAATACAAATGTTTGTACAACCACATTAACTTTTCTTCAAAGCAATACTTTAGAATTTGTCAATCTGCGATGGAGGCATTATATGAAAATGAATAAAGAGCAAAGTTCCTATTTTATTTCTGAGCCAGAACGTTTGAAGAGGTAAAGCTTCTGAAGGCAAGCCAGAAAAAGCATTAAAAACAAGTATTCAGCCAAAGAGAACTTTGGAGGAAAAACATCAAGTTAAAAGAAACACATCAACATCAAGTCAATAGGAGAGAATGATGTAAAGTCTCACGGTCCTTTGTTTACAAGACACACTAAGATTGGGCACTTCAGAACTCCATGGAAAACGTTATCTTCATTGCAAGATACATAAAGGAGTGCTGTGTAAACCAGGGACTGCTCACCAGATTGCTGATGTTAGAGGACTATCAACAAATCTCTGAGTCAGCACGAATGCTTTCCAAATCTTCAAAAGTGCTGTTTTAAGAAACTTTTTTATTTTACTAAAAAGCAAAGACTGTAAGACTGAGTAACTAAATATTAGCTAGGAAGTGCACATGGCATGGGTTTACCTCATTTATCTACAGCCAAAATAATGCACCTGACTGTGGATATGCAGAAACCCACTCTCCCTCACTAGTAGATGATGAGTGAAAAGAAATGCATAACGCAAACAGTTTGAAGTCAGCTTATAGCGAGGAGACTTTGAGATGTGACATCTCTTCACAGAGTTTCATCCGGCAGTATAATTTTTAAAAATGAGTAACGTATTTGCTTTGCTACTAAACATAAGGTACATCAGCATTATATTTTCCCGTTAGAGGCCATGAATGTGAAAATGACCTTTTCATGCTTAAAATAAAATGATTTATTTCAGAATTGCCATTAATTTATTACTCCAATATTGTCAGTATTAGGATTTGTTGCTGCATCAGTGTGTGTTTACCCTGTGATAGTTTGTCGATTTCATTTTTTTTATGTTGAATTATGTCCTTCTGCACTGAAAAAGGTACAGATATCTCTGCCAGATGGCGAAGTCTACCAAATGCCAGGGAACAACAACAAAAATTAACATAAAATCTGATTTTGAATCGCACGGTATAAACAATTTTAAATCTAAGTAATAGTGGATTGATATATATTTTCCATTTTAAAAGATGTATACAGTTTGGGGTGGGGTGAAAAAGGAAACCAATCAATCTTTCAGTATCATTTATATTGACCTCTAAGGGCATCCAAACTACACCCTAACGTTTTCTTAATCTGTTTTTCTTTTAGTCTCAGCCACTTCTTCACATCTACTTCACATACTCAGCAACAACATAAGACAGCCATCTCCACGCTAAACAGAGGCAGGCTGGCTTGTGATGCAGAGATCAGGCACTGAACACAAACCTTAATAGCTACGTGACCTTGGGTAAGTTAACTACCTTTTATATTCCTCAGTTTCCTTATCTACAAAATAAAATAAATGAATCTGCCGCACAGAGTCTGATATTCTGCCTGGGCTTCGCTGCCAACATTTTGTCTGTTTGTCCTTTTCCCCACATTGCCAAGTTGCTTCTTTCCTCCCTCCTCCCTCTTTTCCTTCCTTCTTTCCTTGCTTTTGTTTTAACATTTTGTGTATACAGATGGATAGCTTATGAAAGAAATCAGGACCAATGTGTATATATTGCACATAGGTCTTTATCGCCCATGTTAAGTTAGATGCTCCAAATAAGGCAAAAAAATTAAAAAATAAAATGCAGTGATGTGAGATGAACAGATAAAAAAAAGCAGGAAGCCTCTCAATTGCCATACAAGCCCACTAATGGGTGATGGAAGATGTGCTATGCGTTCAGAAAATGGGACAGAAAAGTTTCTGGTTTTATACAGATGTATAAAACCAGACTTCTAGCACTATTTGTCTTTGATATTAATGATTAGTGGAAATTAGATTAATGTGTTTTTTATTTTTATATTAATTTTAAAATATTATTTATATATTAATTTTTGTTGTTGTGTTCCCTGGCATTTGGTAGAGTCTGCCATCTGGTAGAGATATCTGTACCCTTTTTTATTGCAAAAGGACATAATTCAACATAAAATATGAAATCGACAAACTATATTTCAGGGTAAACAGAAATTGATGTAGCAACAAATTCTAATACTGAGAATGTTATTGTTCTTTATACTTTTATTTTTCCTCCCTATTTCTAGCACTGTCGGTGTTTCAGCCTTCTCTTCCTTTTCAATACTCAGGCCTGAAATTAATCGTTGGGCCGAATATCCGTGGCCTAGGAAAAATCAATTAATATTCCTAATGAAGCATCCAAAGGAGCCTGTCAGTCCTGCCTTCTCTCCCCTTCTGCTTTCTATCCTCATCTCCTGACCTTGCACCTCTTCTTTTAGGTCTTTACTTGAATGTCTGACATTAAAAGAGAAACTGATGCACTTGTTTGCTCTCTGATGAGTCATTTTGGGCCTAGTGACAGATAAACAAACAAGAGCATTGACAAAGAAACAGACAATTGTTGACCAAAAGGAATTCAAGGGGGTCTGTTTGTGAAGCTGTTAGAGGCATTAGGTGCACTAATGTAATGGCAAAAAAATTGGATTAAAAGTTCTCTGTGATAAAGGATAAAGCAAAGCTTTTTAAAAATATAGGCCACCATGGCCTTAAAACATGTTTTATTTTCACACTCTTTTAAAGACCATACAAGTATTTATTCTGAAAATCAAGATACAACCATAATAGGCTATGGATTTTATTAATACTACCTTAAAAACTGGATGTGAAACTCTTATGGCTGGCTTTACAGATTACACTTAACTAAAGATAGAGAGAACTGGTTTTCCAACACCATTTTATGTCCAAAGTTCTGTGTTAAGTGGCTATAAACTTATCTCTTTACATATGCTATATGTTAATTTTTCAAAATGGTCTGTAGATTTCCCTTAGCAACCTGCATCATGGATGTTCCTGAGCTGTATCTACTTAGGTGGTGGGCTTCCTCATGACCTGGCACCGTGGACTTAGGGATACAGCAGACACAGCTATCTTTTTTGGCCTCAAGGTTATTGAGCATTTGAGAAAGGAAATTCAATAACCTGCTTTCACTGCACAACTTCTCTGCCAGTGCTTACCTTTATTTTCGAGGATCATACTCCCAGCCGGGCCTGCCTAGAGCTAACTTCTATAAACACTGCAGAATGTCTATAAAGTATCTTGGTCGGGGGCTGGGGGGGAGGGAATCCCAGAGACATGGCTTCTCCTTTTCTGAATCACAAATCTGCAGACACAGTTACATTAGAGTGTGCACACCAAGTTTTCAACCATAACCAAATTGCTGCATATTTCTTGTTGGAACTAAATCAGGAAACACTCAGTACTAATGAATTTAAATTTGGCAGTGGGCGAGTGCTAAAAATGTCCAGCTACTTATGGCTAATAATTTAAAAAATAAGTCAAATGCTTTGAAATGAATTTTACTCTACGACCTCATTTCTCCAGCATTGCTGGAGGTGGGAGGGGGAGGGATAAGACATTATACATAAATGGAATTTCCAGATAAGGTACCATTGAAAAATTGTATAAATTTTGTGAGAATATCTGCTTAAAAATAGCAATCACTTTGCAGCCCTTATATTAGTGTCACAATTTAACCTTCTTAAATAACTGAAAATATTTTTTTCTGTCTATTGATTATTGCATCATGGTGAAATACAGAGGTAGGTACCTTTAGGAATCATGTGTTGTAATAGGATTTTTGACCTTTTGGAAAATGATACCAGACAACTATGCCAGTTATGTTTTAGGAATGCATTTTACAGCTTTTCTGGCTTCTCTCTTATTGTATCACTTCTCGCTGTCAGTTTACCTGTCTGAAGTCAGCTCCCTACACACCCCCCACGACTTTATTTTATTGCATAAAATTGTGACTGCTGGAGAAAATTAGAACAGAGGAAACAGAAGAACTATAAAACTTGAATCAATGGGTTCTGAGTGGAAGCCTGAGTAGCTCCCTATGAGTAAAGTGGAAAGGCTTTATGATATGGTTTTGTGATATCAGTTTAGTCTTCTACCAAAGATGGCATTTATTTGTTTTCCTATCATCTTGGGCTTTGACTTTTTTCTTGGTTCTCTCCTAGGCTCTGAAGTTGAAATGTCAGAACCTCAGTCATCTCAAAGTCAGGTTTACCAGTTCCTAGGGCCATGCTTTCACTTAAATTGACTTACATCAGTTTTTGGTCATAATGTAAGTTATTCAACTATGTGAATTTACATTTAGGTAACAGTGCTGCAGAGAGTACTGCCGTTTCAACTCTGTATCTGTGTATACGATTTTGAAATAAAATGAGACATAAGTAAGCTTTGCTATTGTGCCAAGCTGTCTTTCATTGTTTTCCATTATTCTGAAATTAAACATTATAGGCTACTGATAAGACAGAATTTTTTTTCTTTTTTGGTTAAAACAAAAACTGCCTAACCAAAGCAGCCTATTCAAATCAACAGAGTCCAAATTGGATGAAATAAATTAATAAATAGGTAAACTATGAGCATTTTCTGTCCACAGAATTTTGGTAATTGAATTTATTTATTTAATATACATATGGGAAATTCAGATAAATATTTATCAATGCAAATGAATAACATCTATTTCTACTAAAATTATGTTCTTAGTTCTCTATCATGACTTCTTTGGAATAGAAGCACAAATGTAAAAAATGCATAAATTTGTTGTAAAATTTAAAAAAATCAGAGCATGGACTCCTTTAGCAATAGAAATAATGTTTAAAAAAAGGCAATGCTGAAAGCATATTTACTGCACAGAAAGTAAGATCATAAATTCTATAAATATGAAATAAATGAATCATTCCAAAATGATGGCAATAAGGAACAAAATTCTGCACAGCATTGTAATTAGCTGACCTAATACTTGTACAGGAAAAAAAATTTGTTCCCACTTTAGCCATAAGTATTTGCTGCCTTAGCAACTAAATCCATTCATTTAGTAATTCAAGGTTTAGTTCAACCTTTTGGAATGTATAATGTGTGATCTTGAAATAAAATATTAATGTTATTTCATTTTCAGAAAACCTGAAAAAAAAACGAAACAGCAAAAGCAATATTAAAAGTAGAGACTTAAGATTCCATCCAAGAGGGACTTAATAGATATTGGCTTAATCAATGTGGATAAAAAGATAATTAAACATTCATTTTAGGACACTATCCACATCTAATCAGCACTGTAAACTAAACTAAAACTAAAATTACCATTCTATTGTTAGTCTAAAGGAAAAGCCTAATACATTTTTAGTATTGTTTGTAAGTCTTTTAAGATATTGTGATGTCCTTTCAACTAGCAAAGAATATTTATTCTGCAATGAAAGAAATTTTAAACCAAACTGGACCTAAATTACTTTTAGGCATAAGGAATTAAAATAGTTGCAAGAAGCAAAAGCCTTACCAGTTTATCACTAATGTATTGAAAATAACTTAATAAACAGATTCTGGCTACATGATATAAAAGAACTGTGTAACTGAATTCCTTTTCATCTGAAATGAATTGAATCTGTCAATTGTTTTGACATGATGTAGACAAAATTGAAGATGGCCAACACACTAAGAAATGATGAAAATATTAAGTCATAATCTTGTGGGACTAGGAAAAAGACAGTTATCACAGACTCCCTTTATTCAACTTTGAACCACATATCATGAGATAATTTTGTGGAAAATTATTATGATCACATCCATTTAACTATCAGTTTTAGAAAAAACTTTGAGAACAGAAGAAAGAAATGAGAATATGTCCATTTCTGTAAGATGAGAAACTTGAACTGCAGATCTCTGAAGATCTCTTCCAACTCTAATGCGTCTATCCTCCTGTGTTTCTATTACATCAAAGTAATAAAGAATGCCAGGCAATTTGTAACAGCTTGTTTTAAAGATTACTTAGGGGTCAGAATTTATTATTTCAAAATTATGACTTCCTCAGTATTTTTCTCTAATTTACAGCACTAATCCTAGTCTTTTGGAATGTAATAAAGTATGCTTAATGTTCTTGAGCTGTATCTAAAGGATAAAGCCAAAGATTTTCTTTTGAAGTTCTTAAAGTGTTTTCCCATCATGCAGATTGCTTTCTATTTCTGTTCTGCAGTTTTTATTCCCCTTTCAGGAGAATCTGCTGTCGGGATGAAACCAAATTTTGCCAGTCAATGCACATCTAAAGAGCTTCCTTTCCTGGTTTATGTTGCCATAAAGAGGATTGGGTAGAATTGTCACCTACACCTTAACCACACCCCTATAATAGGCATGTAAGAAATAATTCTGAGGCATATTAATAGCAGGGAAACCAAGATGTCTGCCAAAGTTCTCACAGGAAGTTAGTGGTAAAAGAGGAAATAAAAGCCAGGCTTTCAGGGCACTAGCTAAGCATTCTGTGTGGTCTCCCACACTGCTTCTCTTTTGAACTTTCCAACTCAAAAGCAAAAATACCATAGCTCTAATACCACCAAGGACGTTGGTATGACACACCAACAAGCAATCAATTTCCTTGTTCCTTTTTCTGACACTATCTATCTAAACAACCATTGTCTTAGAAGACAAAACGAACTTTATGAGAATATAATGAAGTAAAACTCCTAAGAATCCCAAGTTTTGCTTCTGAGCCTAGATCGTCCTGAATGATACGTACCATGGCCATCGTCCAGGAATTCTGTGATGGTGGCCGAAGTGCATTTAGACCAGGGCTTGGATGCATCAATGCTGGTTAGGATGGAAGACATTAAGCGCTTATCTTCTGTGGAACCAAAATTTTCTTCGCAGAATTTGGAATCGTCATGGGAGAGGCCAAGAAGATGACCTAAGGCAGAGAAGGGAGGTAGGCAAATAATAGCTGATTTTGTATTTCTGTGTTTTCATGACAATTTTCATAGCACTTGATTTCTCCCCCCAGTTGTAGATGAATTCATTTTAGCTGCCTTCTTCTCACTCAGACAATGTCTGCACCCACAAGAAAATAAAAGCTGCTTGTGGTTAGTGGAGCAATTACATTTGGTGAACATTTAGATGAAAACTGAAAAATTAAACTAAGGAGTGGATGTTCCCATAATTCATCTGGACCACATATGCTCAGTGACATGCAGAAAGAAAATCTAGAATTTGTGAGGACACTGTGGGATTATGTCATAGCCCTCACCACATATTAATTTGATTGTCTAATATGCCTTCTCTGATCAACCTTAAGCCCCATGAGATCAAAACACACCTCCCCCCATTCACTGTTGAAACTTCTGTATTTAACTTAATGCCGTGCAAGTTGCAAACACTTAATAGACAGTTTTTGAATGTTGTTAACTTCCATTTACTTGGTCAGGTAATAGGTAGCTATAAAAGAGATGACTAGGGGAGGAAAAAAAGAGAAGTGAAATTTGTAACTTTCTGGCTTCATGCACATGTAATATTGCTTCACCCTTTTGTTTAACTGTTTAGGAGTTGTGAATGTCTACTATTCTCACAAACAAATAGCTGATTTTGAAAATACGCTTATCTACTTTTAAGAATTCCTAAAGTACGAAGTTGCCCATCATGGAGTGTTAGAGCTTGATGAGAGGACAAACACTGGAAAGGTAACTGATTGTTCAAAACCACTCAGCCAGGTGGTATTTGTGCTTAAGCCTCTTATCCACATTCTCTGCAATCCCCACGTATGCCGTTTCCATTCTATCAAACTAAATATTATTTCACAGAGTGCATAATCACATTCTTATAGTCTGAATTAATTGCTTTTTATTACATAAGATCATTTTCACAGTCTAAGGATAAAATGGTGCTCTACAATAAATCTAAAATGCTGTTAAAAAATCTGGGGCAGCAGTTTGTAGAAACTCTAAAAAAGTAGACATCAAATCATCCTAGTAGGATTTTTAGCAAAGCTTTCTGGAATCATACACAAACCACTTAAAAGAATGTAGAAAAAACTACAGCAAATTGATTACTGCATTTTCCTTGGGTTCCTGAATGCCAAATGCAGGAACTTTGGGCAATTTATCTAAAAAGTTCAGTGTGCACCAGTAAAATCCAACAGAGATGAAATCTTTCATGCCGCATTCCAACTACTTTTGGCCAACTTGTTAAATCAGCAACACCTAGTATCAAAATTGTTCACTGAGCAATGACTGCTGTTGTGGCTGAAATTAAGTGCCTAGGGCTCGGTGACCTTCCAAGTCTTCACATTTTATGTTATTTATTTCAATAGTATTTACTAGACTAGCAAGTTTTCTCTGGGAAACCCTCCCACTGCCACTCACATTTGATTTGGTCAGTAGCATGAACGTGACTCAGTCTATAAAGTATGTTCCCAAGTAACTTGCAAAGGAAGATTATCAGGATCTCATCCAATTTTTAAGTGGTATGTTGAGGTTTTCAGGGAACTCACAGCTCATAGAAAAACAGAATCTTTCATTCATGACCTATTAAAAACTGCTTAAAGTTACTTAGTACATCAAGCACTTGTTGAGAATGCAGTCTGTGCTTTCTGAACTTTTCCAAAGTGGAAGATTTATCAGCAAACACTGTGGGATTTGTGTGAAAATTTCACACTCGAGTTTTCCCTTGGCATAAAAGCGAGAGAGAAAAAGTGGCTCAAAGTGACCTTTGCAACACGAAATTTATTTGAATGCAGATTTTACCTTTTTAAAAAAGTGAATTTTGCATTCTATTTCATGAGATATTCATATTTATTTAATGGACCAGTAGTCTTTTCCTCTAAATCTGTATAAATAGCACTTTCCATATGCATTTGTATTCTTGCATCAAGGAATTTCCAGTTCATTTAGAGGGTAGATTTTAAAATTCTGATTTAAAATATAGGCCATATGGCAAATACTAAATTCCCTTTGAGGAGCTTAGGAGAGTATCTCAATATTTTTCTTTCATTCAGCGAGGTGAGGCATATAATTTTAAAGATTTTGATTACATAAGCAATGGCAGTTTACCTTTTAAATATTTGGGGATAATTTTATGAATCTTTTGGCATGATATTTCACCCAATATTGTAAATTTTATGCTCCCCAAATTTACTGATTTATCAGTATAACTTGCCACTGTAGATGTATATAAGAAATTCTATCAGAAAAGATTGCCATTCTGAGCATGAACAAATCTTAGTTCCACCTCAGAAAGAGTTAAAAGGAGATGTGAATTTTGTAAGATCTCCAAAAAGTCAGGCAGAAACTAACTGCCTGAGGTTCAATTGAAAGAGACCGACTCTTCTGAGGGCAAATGAACATTCTTTCCTCCATGGGGAAAGTCTGTCAGCTGGCTGAGAGAGGCATGGGCAATGTGAAGAACGTTTATTAAGCACCTAAACAGGAAGCTAGTTCCAGAGGAGCTGGAACCAGGTCACAGTGAGAAACCCATGTGACTTCCTTTCAGGGGCTGGACGAGAATTGAAAGGGAAGATCAATGTGAGAGACATTTGGATGCTCTTCAGGAAAGATGTGACACACATACTAAAGGTTCTGAACAGAAAAATGAGTGGCATTTTCAAATGTGAGCTCCCAATCAGTTATGCTCAGACATCTAACGTCAATCTGAAATTTGCTGATATCACTGAACTGTGGAATGGCAAGGTCCATACAAAAGCATAGGCTATTTTAAAGACATGCTCACATTAGAGACAACACACTATGATACTGAAAGCTTATTAAAAGAGAAAATCTGAAACCTAGAAATTTAAAACATGTCTCAGCTGATAACTGTGTGTTTCAGGTGAAGGCTGTGAAAAGGAATTGGAATTTATCTTGATTACCTAGGACAGTTTTTGGCTTTTCATACATATACTTTTTCAGAGAGTTTGTCCATGAATCATCCACAAAGATGTTTAAGATGAATGGCGGGGACTGGAGATTAAGAATTTCTGCAACAAGCGTCAGTAGCAGATGGGATTTAGATACATGTGTCCCAGAGAGTAAAATAGCTTGTGAAGAATATAAAGAAATGTTGGAGAAAATGTTTACAATGCCTAAAGCAATTCCTTGTTTACATCAAATTGTATTTTATGATGGGCTTTTAGAGCAATACAGAGCAAGAGAGTTAGTCGAAGAGTGAGGTCTTGGAGGAGGCAGAGGGATAGAGTCCAGAAACACACATAGAAAGCCAATTCTCACCCTTAGGAAGATGAAGAAATATTTCTTTCTTGGGAGTCACAGTGTAGAAAGAGAAGGGTAAGGAGAGTTCAAAGCAATTTTGAAGGGTAAAAGAAGAGATTTTAGGAAGTTTGAAATCCTGAGGCAATTAAGGACCAAACATACTTGCGTAGTGGATACCCTTGTCAATGACATCTGTATTTATATACCAAATGAGATAAAGAAAAAAAAGAAGGGGGAAAAACAGAAATCAGAGTGAAATTCAGAGAATAATGCAACTGTCTAATCCACAAGTATTTTTCTAAGGGATGCACACCTCAGAATTGTGTTTTGCTGTTTGAAATTGTTAGTAAAAATCACGGTGTAAATTTTAAGCGCTTGCAGAAAACAGTGATCTATTCTTAATAGATTTTTAAATCATGTTATAAGTAGCATAGTCCTGCTAATGAGTGTCCATCACACAAAGTAATATCAGGAAGGAGTTTAGCTGAATTGTGCTAAGGAAATGAATTTAATGGTAAATTCTCAAAACACAGTCTATAGGGTCAGGAATCTCAGTTACAGTGTTAGCTCAGAAATAGTAAATGATATTCACCTGATAATATTTCTTTTTTTAATAACTTTGATTTAAAAATTCAGCTTATAGTGTATCAGAATTTTTTTTCTTGTTAATTAATTACTTAATTTTTGATGGCTGGCTGTATGGGGATTGTTCTTTTTTCTTTTCATTTACTTATTTATTTATTTATTGAAACTTAATTGATTATACTTATTTGTGGCGTACAGAGTTGACTATCAATACTGTGCACAATATGTGATGGTTAAATCAGGATAATTAGCTTATTCATCATTATAATACTTAATATTCTTTGTGTCCATTAACCAATTTCTTGGAGACCTCTTTCCCCGCTCCCTCTGTTTCCCACTTCTAGTAACCCCAGTCCTGTTCTCTCATTCTGAAAGTGCAATGCATTATTGTGATTGTTGTTTCCTTTTTTTCTTTCTCTTTTTCTTTCTTTCTTCCTTCCTTTTTTTCTTTCTTTTGTTTTTTATTTATTCTATTTTTAGCTACCACTTAGTAGTGAGGACATTCTCACTGATAATTTTTCTAGTACCCTAACCCTCTTTTTTTAAATTGGCAAAAGGGTGACATTTCATTAAATAAATTTCATCTTTGAAATTAGTACCGATTTAAAGAGCATCTTGCCTCCTTAAGTTCACAAGTGAATCTAGTATAAGAACATCTGTTATAACGTACAGCCGGTTAAAGACATGACTTTAGAAGAAACTGTTGGTTCAGCTTCTTATTCAACTCAGGTATTATTATATAACTAAGGCTGACTTATAACACTAACCTCAGGAAGGAAATTGGTTGTTTTTCTAAACTTTGGTCTGCAAATTGAATGAATTTCAAGCTCTTGTCTCCTGATCTTAAACTGACCAATGGTCAAGGGGACACAGTACCACATCCTAATGAAAGGTCACAAGGGGCTCTGTAATGTGTTTACCTGGGAAAGCACTGCTCGGATGCAGCCTCTGTTTCTTAATGAGGTCATGTTTTTATTTTACCTAATTTTCCACCTGGGATCATGGAGGTGCAAGAAGTTCTTGCCAAGGGTTGAAGAATGAGTCGACAGCTCACATGAGATCAGAATCTAGGATCACTGAAGAAGGGAACCATTAGCTCCAAAGATTGGATCACACATGTCTATTCAAACACGAATACATGTAAAGAAGTGATAAAACTCTCAAACTCCCATTTCAAAACATTAAACATAAATGGTAAATGTGGTGTCAATTATGTAGTTTGGAAGGAAGAAAAGTTAATGTTTTCCACCTTATAACAAGCTGTGCCAATATCCTTTTAAATAAAATGTGGAATTATGTCCTTCAAATTGAATATTGTCTAAAATCTTGGGCTGTGGAGCCAGAGGAATTGGGTTCAAATATTAACCTAGCAGTATATTAGTTGTTGACTTTAGAGAGGTTTAGAAATTTCTCTGTGTGTCTGTTTTCACCTCTTGGCTGACCCATTAATAGTCCTTACCTCATGGCACTTTGTCAGGATTAAATGATATAGAATATGCAAAGTGCTTACAATACATGCTTGACATTTATCAAAGGACCAGTGACTGCTAGCTAACTTTACTGTCTTCACTGATATTCTGGGTTTGTTATACTTTTACTTAAGGGTGTTCTAGTCTCCAGTGGTTTTAATAAATTTTCATATAACCAGATACTTTTGATTTCGGAGGGAAGGGGAAATTTCCTAATCATAAGAGGTGGAAAAATTAGACAGTTAAATGTGTGATATATTAACTTTTTATGCCACCTTCAACTTGCTGGTTTCCTCACCTAATAATCTATAGGCTTCCCTTAGAGAAACACGAATTGGGATTAGATTTAAAAACCAAATAAACTGAACTGACAAACACTAAATCTCTCAATGCTGCTAGACATTAGCAAAGATCTATTCCCAACTTTCATTTTGGGGCCCTGAAAGATGCATTGCTCCAAAGTGGATAGAATAAATGCTCAGTTTGTGTTGATTAAAGTGATGGATTTGGGTGTAAATATGAAGTTTAATCCTAACCTTCCTTCTCACTTTGCTTCTCACAACCAGTCTGGACATCTGATTCTGTGCACTTGGCTTTGGTCTATGATGTTTCAAGGGTCTTTGCAGGTTTTCAAAACATGGCCTTATTTAATCTAATCATCTATGGGTGCAGTCACATGCAGAGCAGCACAACCAGAGAACACCTTCTAACCACAGCAAAACACATGCAGCCATGCTGTTGTGTCTCCACCACTTCCTATGTCTCGGCTGAATATTTGATCTTGACTTTTTAAGTTGCCTGACTTTAGCTTAGGAAGCACATTGGAATCTTTCATAATGTAGAGATTCACTTAGCACATTTTATAATTAATTACCATAAAGCAAAGCTTCGGCATGTTTGCAAATTATGGATTTCATTAGTCTAAATAAAATCAGATTGTTCCCCCCAGCATATTAGAAGCTGGCCCAACATCAATAAAAATTATTGTTTTTAAGAACCATGTGTGCAGCAGGTGAAACCTTTATTATTACAAGTTGACAATAAAAGTTCAACAAGTTAAAAATATAAACTCAAAATGTAAATGTACATTCACAAAAACTTTCTGCAGTTCACATTTGGATTTTAAAATGGCTGTAAACACACTCTTGCCTCCACTCAGGGCACATGGATGGGGACTATGTTTTTGATAGCTTGAAGCAACTTTCTGAAATGTCCTAACAATTTAGTCAATATTTACATGCTCATAACATAGCAAGGGGGAAGGCAGTTTATTACTGCCTATGCAGAGTCTATATATACTAATCAACATCTCTCTTCCAGAAGCCTGGATTGGCATCACTTTACTATGTGCCTCCAAAACACAGCTCTTTTTCCAAAAAAATTAGCAGAAAAAGGGAAGTGTTCCAGTTATTATGGGATACAAGAAATAAGTAACTTTTCAGAATTGCTCATTTAACCCAGGTCATTTTAATTTTAAGTAATTTAACACCATGGATAGAAATATGACAAGAAAGGGACTTCAGCTTTGCATCTATCTTACGTGTTAATTTCCTTTTTGTCTTTTTTTTTTGTGTGTGACCAGTAACGGGATTGCAACCCTCGGTGTCATGCCTGCACCACGCTCAACCAGTGAGCAGACCGGTCTCTATATGGGATCCGAACCCTCGGCGGGAGCGCCGCCGCGCTCTCAAGCGCCTCACTCTACCGAGTGTGCCACCGGGCTAGCCCATTATGTGTTAATTTCAATGTAGAAAATTTTTCAGGTGGAGCAGGTCAAAGAAAAAAGGAAATTTTGATTCAATTTGTTTGTACATAAAATGTACTTGACTTTGTATTTTTATTATTTTTAAAAATTTTATTATTTATTATTAGCATATTCATTATTACAAATCATGATTTTTCTTTATGCCCTTTACCTGACCAATCACTCCCCAAACCACCTCTGTCCCTTCCCTCATTTCTAGTGTCCTAAGGTTTGTTCTCTACTGAAAATTCAACATATTGTTATGGTCATTCCTCCCCTTCCTTCCTCCCTCCCTCCTTCCTTCCCTCCCTCCCTCCCTCCCTCCTTCCTTCCTTCCTTCCTACCTAGCACCCAGTTATGAGTGAGAACATGTGGTATTTCTCTTCCCTTATCTGGCTTATTCCACTTAACAAAATTTTCTCCAGACTCATCCATGTTGCTACAATGGCAGAAACTATACATCCAACAAAGTAGTAATATCCAGAATATACAAAGAACTCAAATGAAAAACAAATAATCCAATTAAAAAAATGAGCAAAGGAGATGAGTAGACATTTTTCAAAGGAAGACATACAAATGGCCAACAGGTACATGAAAAAATGCTCAGCATTACTAGTGTTCAGAGAAATGCAAATCAAAACCACATTGAGATATCATCTTACCCCAGTTAGACTGGCCATTATTAAAAAGACTGAAAATAACAAATGCTGGAGAGGATGTGGGGAAAGGGGAACTCTTCTATGCTGTTGGTAAGATTGTAAATTAGCACAGCTATTATGGAAAACATATAAAGGCTACTCAAACAACTATAGATAGAACTACAATATAATCCAGCAATCCCACTGCTGGGTGTATATCCAAAGGAATGGAAATCATTATGTCATAGCTGCACTCCCATGTTCATTGCAATAGCCAAAGTATGGAACCAACCAAAGTGTCCATTGACAGATGACTGGATAAGGAAATTGTGGTATATATACACAATGGAACACTACTTAGCCGTAAAAAAAAGAATGAAATTCTGCCATTTGACTTTGTATTTTTAAACTGCTATGTTTAGAAAAAGGAAATAGTTGGGTACTCCTACGGGAACCTATAAGTCAGTTAATGAAAGTGTTATTCTCAATCAAATATATCCTTTTACTGCTTATAGAAGAAATAAAGTAGAAAAATTATGGGAGCACCCTGGAAATTTTCTCTCAGCTTATGTTTGCAGCACAGTAACACATTTACACCATCTGTTTGCATGAAGCAAACTGCACATTTTGGAATAAGGCTCAAAAAAAATTCAAAACCCTCTGGAAAACTGAGGTTTCAAAATATCACTTTCATCACCATAGTTAGACCATATACGTAACTTCCAAATCTGAAGAGTACCAAATGTCTGCTAAAAGGGAAAGAGGGAGATTGCATGAAAAAATACAGCAGAATTAGAATCTAGAGCATAGTCAGCTTGGGCTGATAGCCTCATGAAACGAAATATAAATAAAGAACTGGAAACATATCAATGAGCTTCATTACCCAAGATTACACTGGCTATAGAGGCAAGACTCTGTAGTAATACACAGATGATTAGGAAACCTTCTGTAAGGTGACCTTTTCTAAATGTTTAAGGCTGATACTTTATAACACATGTTCATGATATTCAGACAAAAAGCAAAATTAAATAATAAAGTAATTAGAAAAAGAGAATGAAAGCCAGATTCCTTTATGAAAGGGGAATTAAATCTATATTCCCTACCTCAAGATCTTTTTTCCTTTTATTTATTTATTTATGGAAACATAGTTGATTATACATATCTGTGAGGTACAGAGTTTAGTATCAATACCTGTGTTGCAATACATGATGCTCAAATCATACTGATCAGGTTGATATCTCAGATTAGGCCATATGCAGTACAAAAAAATAAAAGAAATTACGTGGGCAGTGTTTGATTTGAGAATGAATTATAGAGAATTCTAAAGAAGTATACAGAGATGATCCAACCAGGAAATTAGAGGGGACACAGGGCAGAATCATATATCAAAGATTCAGGTTTGATTTTGCATATAGAAGCCTACATCTCTCCCACATTGTTCTCTTGTATAACTATGCCCAGTATTCTCATACTATTAAAAAACGTTCTTATTGTGTATACATATATAGTATATACATTAATACTTATAGTATATATATATACACACACACACTATATATATTGTGTGTGTGTGTGTGCGTGCATGTGTGTGTATATATATATATATATATATATAGTTTTAATATAACGTTTGTTCTTCTCAGCATCTGGCTTCCTACCTCTCAGACTGCTGCACCTGCCTGTGTAACCCAACACCCTTACTCAGTTTAGGATTCAGGAGAGCTGGGAAAGGTGACACTGCAAAGCTCTTCATCCCAGCTTAGTTGCCTGGAAAATCAAAGCAATCCTGATGAAGCTGCATTTATTGCCACAGTTTTTCTCTTACAGGGAAACCTCTCAGATGTTGTCAATGTGTGAAAACAGATCACTACAGGAAAGCAGGAGAGAGAAGACATTTCCCTTCCTTCAAGGAATGTATAATTTCTTCTTTTGAAGAATTCAGAAATATATAAATTCTTCTTTTGAATTTAGAGCTCCTAATCCTGTGGATGGACAATGCCCAAATCCAACCCTGTTGCTTATCCCCATCATTTCTCCACCCAGTCTGAAATGCACCAGCCTCTCTGCCTTCCCAGGGATTTAGAACCTTATGAGACTTCTCTCATTTGAGTGATGGTGATTAATTCCTGGCATACTTTTAAAATCTCCTCTGTTTAAGTACAGTCCTCTTGAGTATTTGGACTAATGTTGGGATGCTGTCTTGAGCAGCTCTCACGTTTCTTTCTCCTACTTACTCACTCATGCACATACATAGATATGTCATATATATTGATAAAGTTTCTATACTAGACTGTATTTTTATCAGTTAGTTTAACAGGCATGAGTGAGAGACAAGTGAAGACATAATCCCTATCCTGAAGCTCAAATGGCATGTATTTTAAAAAGTCTTTCAGGCATAGCAGCTCCTTTAGTGAGCACACGAGAAAGCCAGGCTTCAATATTGGTCCACCTTATAGGGAAGAAATGGAGACTCAAAGTGTCAGAATCACTCGCCTGAGATACAACAGAGAACACAGAGACAGAGCTGAGACCTTATGTTTATGTTATTTTTCTTAGATGGTAAGAAGAGTGTCAGGAACATTGATATCATGATTAATATTTGTGAATGGAACTTTAACTATGGAATTCTATCTTACTGCTATAATGCTCTGACTTATGCAATCATACCTTTGATTGGAAGTTATTTTAAATACCCAAAGAAAACAGCAGTTAGAAATAGACACGTTGTGAAAATACTCTCCGCCTACAAGGAATGCAAAAAAGTTTTAATTTCAATTGGAAAAGTATGGTTATAGCTTAAAAAATACCCACCTAAATCTATTTAATAAAAATATAGTAAAAAAACCCAAGTATAAATTATCAAACTACATTCTGCTTCCAAAAAGGTGATTCTAAGAGGTGATACATATTTGTAAAAAGTAAATGAACTGTTTAACTAAAAAGCAAAACAGAAGTACACATGGATATAAATAACACCTACTATGTATACCCTACCCAATTTGGTCCCTAAAACTGCTCCATGAAATAGGTACTATCATGCATATATTTCAGATATGAAAACTGAAGAACAGAGAGTTTAAGTAATTAGACCAAGGTGACACTGGTAGAAAGTATTTTTAGCAAGAATTGGGTCCAGATGTGGCTAATCCTAACAGCTATTCCTAAATGCTAAGCCAATTTTTCATACACCTAGTAACCTGGGTCAACAATTAAGAAGCACATATTCCTTACTGCAGGGACATATTTTAAACAATTAACTCAGTCCTATATTCATAGCTGTAGAATTTAGATGTGTTTCTTATAATAACAAACAAATCACGTAAGTGACATTTTAAAGCGAGCCCTGTTGAGTGTCAAGCTTGGTTTCATTTGCCTTACTGTTAAGAATGAGATGGGAATATTTACCATAAGCTATTGATTACCTTTGACACAAGCCTACAATTATCACTTACAATGGAGTAAAACATGTTAAATTTCTGTGCAAACTGATTAGCCCTGGGTGAGTCATTACCATCTTGAGTAACATGTAAGAGGAACGTCTCTGCATTCCATAGTCAACTGTGACAGATTTCTTCTAGGTGTCATTTAGGGATGCTTAAAAAGACAGTAAGAAGACAGTAGCAGTAGTGAATTTCACTTAAAACTTGTCAATGACACTGTCACAAGGAAACATCTACTATGTTCCTGACTTTGCCTTCCCTCTCCAGTATTAGTTAACCCTCAAAGTACAAATATAAACAAGTTTAATCCCCAACGGTACATCTGAACCAGTAGAAATCTGGAATTAATTGCCAAGTATTTTGGTTCCTGTTGCAGCTGTTACAAGTGTTTGATTTGGCAAGGGAAGAAAAAAGGCGTTGCATACCAATTTCGTGAGCCACAGTGAAAGCTGCATGGAGACCATCATCTTCAATCACAGCACAGCTGCGCTCCGGAGAACATATGGTCCCAACGTCTGCCATTCCCAGGGTGTCACATGAATGATGCCCACATAAATCCTGCCCAGGAGAAAGAAAGAAATCATTAAAATCAATTTACATCCAGGAGGAGCCACCATGTAGAGCTGCTTGCTTGCTTACCCAAAATGGCAAGACTGGGATATGTTTATGCTATCACCTGTTCAGCTCTGGAACTGTTCCAAAGAAAACTCAAGGCAGGGACTCTTCTGAGCTATTCTGAGACCTGAGACGGAGAAGCACAGAAGGATAATGGAGGAACTCAATTACATTTGAAAAGATGTCTTAGAATTGTAGCTTGTCCATTACAATAATAACAGCCCCAAATATGCTACGTACTATCAGGACCTCAACAACCTTTAGGCAACCAGTGCAAGATAGTATGACTACATAACAAAGCTGTAAGGCATATATGTCAAAGGATCACCTCCACATATGGTCATGCTTAGGAATGACTTAAATTCATGCTAAATTTATCAGAAGCCTGGCCTAACTATTTTTTTTTTCCATCATAGGGGCAAACTACAGCCAGACCTTTGTGAAAAAATACATACTTATCAGTAATTTGGATAGGAAACTAAATTCTAACCCATAAATATAATTCCTTGAAAGATCATCTCTTAATTTCTAAAATGAGTTGTAATTTTATAAGTTGCATCTTCAGAAATGCACTCTTACTAATAGCATTTAACATAGTATTTCTCAATCTGAACAATCCTCAGAAAATATATGTAATATATTGTGTGTATGTGTGTGAGCATATGCATTTTTCTGATGAGAACTTGAATAGCTTTTAAGAGATTCTCAAAAGGTTAAATATTACTGATTTAGATGAAAGAGCCATCAACAAGGCTTTTAAGATCTAATATATAAAGAGAAAATATAAGCCACAATTTTTGACATGATGGATTTGAAATGATAAACTTTCCCTTTAAATGCTATTTGAGTATTAGTGAACATTAGAATTTCTTGAGCTTAACTATGGTTTTCAATGAAAATGAATTAATTATATGTCCATTTATATCCAAAATGTAAGGTAGTATTTCTAGTGAGCCATAAGTTAATAACTGCTGAAGAAAAGGGTTTTAAAAAATATTATTTACTATGAAAGACAACTGTGTGCTAGTTGAAATAAGTGTTGTTTCTATTACAGAAATCATCTTTGCATGCCCACCTACCACAGTATCCAAATTATGTGTAGGAACTCAACAAACATTTGCTTAAATTGGTTTGAATTGTGACACACACTGTAGTCCTCACACACCTTTAATATACTACACGCTATCAGGACCTCAACAGCCTTTAGGCAACCAGTGTAAGATAGCATGAATACGTAACCAAGTCTACATACTCAATGTCTACAAACTCTTCTAAGACTTTTCTGTTGTGCTACATAAAAATCCAAACCAAGGTGAAGAGTGTTTAAAAGATATACCCTATTCTTTTTAGCACATTTTCAGGTCCTTATTGTGTTCTGTATACTACGTGTTCCCAGCTGTAATGAATTAGTATGGCTACCATGTTATTGTAGCTTCGGACACTGGAAATGTTTCCCAAGTAGCCTTGGCGAATCAAGTCACCAAACCAACAATAACCTACAAAGTTTCCTGTGTATCCTCATATGTCATCCCATGGGATCCCAAATTACAGCTGTTGAGAAAAAATTAGTAGTTTTTAAAATTGAAATTGGAATACACTTTTGCATAATAATCAGTCTTCTAGATAATAGTATAGTACAATACATTTTTCAATCCTTTTTACCTCCCAATCATTTTAGTAGTTCTAGAATCAAAGACCCAGGTCATAGCTTAAGTGAGTTGCTTGTCACTGTAGGTTATTTCTGCATATATTTATTTTTTAACTAAGATTCATGTTAATCTTCACAATTTGGGGTTCTTTATCTTCAAATAATATAATCAAAGAATTAGGTTTTTCCTTCTTCTTACTTCATTAATAAGCTTGGATGAGGAGCCACAGCAAAGGAAAACGCCCTCCTGTTCTAAATGGAGTTTAAACCAGATTCTTAATTTCTCTGTTTACTGCTAATCAATTGCTCGTTAGAAGCCATCACTCTCCTCGTCATCCTTGAATTGCATTAAATGTATTTGGCCCTTTGCCATGGAAATGTGTGCATGTGACAAATTATGATCAGAAGCACTTATTTAACTGCACTGATTAAACCTCTTTGACTACATAGCCTTACTATATATTTCTATATATTTCTGTAACTATAATCATGTAAGCTGGCAACCTCTCCATATCACTCACTCAATTTCAAACCTTGTTAGTGCAGTAATGGTTTCACCCTGAAAACTGACAACGAACATCTGAATTTCTTTGTGATCCAACATTTATCTAAATGTTTTAAAACCAACTTGTATATATATTTATTAAGTATACAGTATATCTCATTCATGTCTATTTTCTGGTGGTGATTTTTTAACAACATTTATAGGTACAAACCTACTTGAAGTTTATAAAATTTTAAAAAATTCAGAGTAGGGGTAAGGATGCTATTGGGGCAATAGCATGCATGCGTACATACACGCGCGTGCGCACACACACACACACATTAAAACCTAGATCTGGAGGCAGGAGATACTGAAGAAATATCACATACAGGATCCATGTAAGAGGTAAATTAATTAAAAGTGCTGACAAGAGCTTTTCTGCTGGTTCAGTGTGGATCTGAAAGTCAATTAAGTATTTGTTATATTAAAGATAGCTCTTTTTATGCAGGATCAATATCCTATCACCATGGTATGAAGAGTAATGCAATAGAAGAATTAGTAAAATGTAAGGATTGGAAGAGCATGCAGAGATTTAACTGTTGATCTTGTGGTGTGGTGTTGGCCAGGATACAAGACTGAGACGTTATATCTAACTCAAAAATATATCGAAGATGGTTTGCAAGACCAATAAAGCTTTGACAGAAAGCTCACTGACACTATGACCATTTACTAGGTGTAACCTTTCAAAAGACTATGGATATGGCAAGGCTCGTAATTTATCATGGAATGTGAAATTACTAATAGTACCTGAGACTATTCTCCGGGAAGGGGTGGGGGACAGGGAGGCATCAAAGTATGCTGTTTTGAAAAGCAGATGCCCGGAAGATAGCATGACTTGGAAAATCACAGTGGTCAGTACTGGGTGGGAAAAATGAACCAAGCAGATATGCATTTGCAAAGTGAATCAAATCACGGGAGCTGTAGGATATCTTGCCTTGACTGACAGGTACGTCTCCCATGCAACATAAATATGCTGAGGGGAGGAGCTAGAGGAAACACAGATACTGAGAAGGGTAGATATTATCACAACTGCAGCAAAAGCAGCTAAAGTTAAGGAAGAACACCTTATACAGGAGTTAGATAACAGCAACTTCTGTTTCTATAGATATTACCTTCTGGTAAGGGCAAGTGTGGAGTTCAAAGGAAGGGCACAAAAGAGGGTTTAACTAGGCTTGAGATGTTTACCCACCTGTCTACACAATTCTTAGTGAAGAGAGGTTAGTAATAGAAAAGTTAATCTGATTTGGTACATATTTTAGTCATAAGAATTACACACACACACACACACACACACACTTACACACACACACACATTTGTTCTGCCAATCTTATTCCTGAGGTGGCATTTGCCTTTCTGGCTACCTATATAGCAATCCCCAATATTACGGGTCTTGATTTTGGACTTCAGTAGAGACTATTTTAATTGGGACTGTTAGGCCAACCATTACAATGACCCATGTTATACAATCTCTATCCATGCCTCTAGACACAGCTAGGTGATACCAAACATACAGATCCCAGCTGAATTAGGGGCCAAGAGATCCAGGTTTTTGTGTGCCTAAAATCTGCCAGACACTGTGCTAAGTGCCGACACTGTGGTAAATAAATGAAATAAGATCTGACCTTGGCTCTTAAGAAACATTGTGATCTAGGGAGCAAAACAGATACATCAAGAGGATAGAAAACCATTCTATTATGAACAGATTGTTGAGGGAGTACAGAAGAGGAATAGACGAACTCTTCTTGAGGGAATCAATAAAGGCATTTCATAGGAGGTGATGGATCTGATAGTCTAGAGGAAGGGTATTCTAACAAGGAAAGACTATGTGAAATGTCATGAGATGGTAAAAGGCTGGTCCTGTTTTGGGAATGACAAGAAGTTTGTTGTGGCTGGAGTACAGGATTTGTTGGGTGGAGGGTTAGCAGGGGACGCTGGAAGGAGAGCGTGGCCCAGCATTCCAAGATACGAAATTTGTCTAATAAACGTAAGATGAGAAGTGAGGGAAGAAGGGCTGGAGCAAGTTGGAAATTGAGGGGAGTAGATGCTCAGAAGAGTCATTTTGGAGAATGGGAACAGAAGTTGATGAGAGAGAGAGAGTCAGGTAGATTACTTTTGCATTCTAACTCTATTAAGAAACATTGTGTAAATCATTGATATGCTTTGAGACAAAGTTCATCACTAACTTAAAAAGTTTGGGCCAGTTGATATCCAGGGCTTGTTCCAGCTGTCCATGTGTTCGTATTAACTGAAAACACTCCAACTTATAAATGAAGAAATAAAAGCTCAGGGGCATTAAGTGTCCAAAGTCTCAAGCTCCAGCATAGTGAAGCTGAAATTCAAAACTATATCTAAACACCCCAATTCCTGAACTCACTTCACCATGGTATTGTTAAATCATCACATACGTTAGTTATCCTAGACGTTAATCTTATCATTTACCTTCACAGTCTGCACTTGGTCAAGCAAATTTCTTTTTTGCAGCAAGTAAAGAACAGCATGGTTTTCATCTCTATGGTATGTTTGGTAAAACGATAATTTGGAGGCGTAATAATGTACAAAATGCACTGCCAAAGATATTCCAGAAAACAAGAAAATGGAAATGCTGGATAAGAAACCTGGTGACATTGTTAACTTGCCTCTCTCTTACTTGACATATGTAATCAGTCACTGTTACGGTGCAGTAGTTGTCCTCTATTTTTTGTTCTTTCAATTATTCTTTTCTGCCTGGACCTGAGACTTCTAACTAGTCCCTTTGCCTCCTGTAACTTCCCTAGTGACATGCTGTGGTCAGTTACCTTCTTAGAGCACAAATCTCCTAAGATTCCTCCACTCTTCCACACTAACCTTAACCTCGCATTCAAAAGGTGCACAGTGCAAGCCCAGTCTTCCTGCCTGCCTCCACCTCACCCTTGTGCTTGTCCTGGTCACTATTTCTTGCACATCTCAGAAACACATTGGCCCCAAACCTTAGCCCAAGATATTCCTGTGTTAGAAAGGATTAATTTACTCACATCTGCCTCTTTTTAACATTTTCTGACTTGATCCATGCCTCTCACTTCCTAATGCCACTACTTTAATTTAGACCACCTCGAGACTTCTCTTGAAGATTACTGAAATAGACTGCAAGGGCTTCCCCAGGATCCAGTCCAGTGACTTAGCCACAGGGTCATTCCAGGACACACTTCTGGTCACTGCTGTTTTCCCACTAATGTTCTTTCCGTTGATTCTCATTTCATTTTATTTATAATTTAGACTTTTTAGCATGGTGTTACTGATTGACTTGTGCCCTCCCAAAATTTGTAAGTCAAAGCTCTGATCCCAATGTGACTGTATTTGAAGATAAGACCTAAAAGGATGTAAATAAGGTTAACTGAGGTCATTAGGGTGGGGCCCTGATCCAATAGTTACTGTCCTTAGAAGTGACACTAGAGAGTGCTTGCTCTCTCTCTCTACACCGACACCAGGAAAGAGCATGTGAGCACAAAGCAAGAAGGTGGCCACCTACAAGCTAGGAAGAGAGCCCAAAACCAAATCTACTGGAAACTTGATATTCCACAGCCTATGGAACTGTGAGAAAATAAATTTCTGCTGTTTAAATCACCCATTCTATGGTATTTTGTTATGATAGCCCAAGCAGACTAATAAACATGGTATGCAGTTTCTACTATAAGCTGGTGGTTATTATCTTCTCCAAACTAATCTATCATCATTCCACCCTCATAGTACCTGTCTTATCACAGCTAACCTCATACATTTCACAGAATTACCATGCTGTCACTGGGCCTTTGCACATGATGGTTTGGCACGTCTGCAATGTCTATCTCTTCCTTATAGGTCTGGCTAACTCCTACTCTTTCTACAAAATTGAACTTAGATGGGTTCTGCAACATTCTTATGTGCTTCCATGATATGTTATGATCACATGTATCCTAAAAGTCATCATGCTCTAGCAATTATCCATTTCCTTGTCTGTTTCCAGGAACAGATTCTTAGGAAAGGGGCCAATTTATAAACCTCTGAATCCCTCTCTGCCTTTAAGAAACATATTGAGTGTTTGAATAAGTTAGTTATAATATTTTTGGTTTAGAGAGCACTAGAGAGGATAATCTTCTCCCTCTGCCATTTGTCAGCTGTTACTCTAAGAAGATTAGTTTTGTTTCTCTTCACATGAATGTCCTTATCTGTCAAATTAAAATAATGATACAGTAGTTGCAGAATGTCGAAAGGATTAATTATAAAATGGTTTATGGCCATGGATAATACATAAAAACTGCTCAGTGACAGCTGGTTGAATCCAAATCAAATCTATCCATCCTTCAAGGACGAATTCAAGGACAAATTCAATAGCTAGAATTAATTGTTTCCTCCCCTTTCCTTTCACAGACTTCGTTTATAGCACAGTTAAGCATTTATCAGAATTTTTTCTAATATTAGAGTGACTTACGCATGTATCTGCTTCCTCTCTGTGAGTGGGCAGGGACCAGGTATTTTCCATCTTGCTACCTTCAGATAATTGTCTCACACATAGGAGGTGTACACAGGCATTGTTAATGTAAGAAATACAACAATGCAGTAGGTCCTATATGTTGTGGTATATTGTCTTTAATATTCTTTAGATTTTCCAGAATATTCCTCACAATTTATTTTAAAGATATCAACTAGAGCTGCTTAATCAGCTACCAGTCCTCCATTTCTGAGTTATTTAGCCTTTTCTTAACTAGGATTGACCTATAGGTTATGACTCCTTGATGAAGGTTCAAGGAATGAGGTCTGAACTCAAATATGTGACTGAATTAGTCGGTCCAGTGAGCAAGCCACTGAGAAAAAGCACATCCCTCTCCCTCTTTGAAGCTGCTGGTCTCCCTCTAGTGCCCCCTATTGTCAGAACCTAACAAGGAGCCAGAAGGTAGAGGAGAAACGCTCGCTGTCTGTAGAGGCCCAGCCCTACCATGGTAAAGCAGAAGAACATAGAAGAAAGTTTTTAGCTGAGACAATAGCCTATTAACTGGCACATTGGTAATTAATGAAAGTGAGTGAACCTTTTTACATTGCAGGCTCTTGGCTGGTTCAATTTCAATCCAAGGCTTTCAATCCATGAAAGGATAGGGCTTCAATTGGTGTTGTAGAGGGGTGGGAGATGTTAAACAATCTCCAATTTTGTTATCAAGCAGGTAAGCTTTTGTTGCTAAATATGAGTAAATAGTCTACAAAATGGGTTTAAGAGTTTGAATTCAAAGAATTATTTTAAAATAAAGAGGAAGTCAGGAACAATGAAGAGATTCTGGCAAGCAAAATTAAAAAGCCTGGGGAGATCGGATTTCTACTGTTTGATGGCAGAATTGGTGTGAATTCCAGCATAAGTGCCATTCCAGAATGAAAATGACTTCTATGCCAGACAATTGACTGGTGCTAAGTTTCTCTAATTAAAACAGCCCTGGAGTGGAGTGCTGGGGTACAGTATTGACAGTGAATATGCTAGTTTGATAGATGAATAACTAGCACTATTCTGCTGACTCCCAGACAAAATGTCCAAGTGGCCTCTTCTAGTAAACAGCGGTGGAAAACATATCCTCACACATTAGTTTCATGCCTGAAAAACAAGCAGTTTAGGAGATGACATCTGGACACAAAATTTGAACAGGAGTCAGAGCCCATCAAAACATGGATCTGATGGCTCGGCGTCTGGCTGCTAAGCAACATACTTCTTACATTCAAAACAGAGTTGTAAAAGTTGAATCCTGGTGCCAAATCTGGGTATTTATCACTGAAACAGAAACAGCCATGGAAGTTTTTCCTTAGGCCTTAGGATATCTGATTTCCACAAGACAGCAGAGCTCAGGTCATCTCTCCTCCAGCTGTTTTGTTTTTCACTTTCTTAAGTATTAAGGTGGAGATTAACTTTGCATTTTGAAGTACACTTAATTGAGTGCTACATAATGGTCTGGAAATATTTTTCTCAGCCCCCTAGTTAGTGGCACTCTTTTAAATTAGGTGCATATATTCTTAATACACATGCTTTTCAAATATTTGATTCTCACAAAATTAGAAGGTCAACCACAAACTAAATGAGATTTGCTTTACTAAAAGTATGCTTCTGCTTGGCAAGGAGGCAGGGAGGGTCCATGTAAAATATTTTCAATGTGTAGACTAGTTTGAAAAATGTACAATTTTATAATACTAGTTAAAATTAGGCTGTTAATTTATATCTCCTTTGCTTTTATCTATTTAAAACATGCTAAGTTTCGGAGTTTGGAAAATAGGAATTGTTCTTTACCGAAACAAAAAACAAATCTAGAAAAAGCAACAGACTAATTATTTCAAATCACTGAATACTAGGGCCGGCCCGGTGGCGCACTGGATAAGTGCGCTGCTTGGGAGGCGCGGCGGCGCTCCCACCCGAGGGTTCAGATCCCGCATGCAGACCGGTTCCCGCTCACTGGCTGAGCGAGGCACGGGAGCAACACCGAGCGTTGCAATCCCGTTGCCGGTCCCTGGTCCGGTACGGGGGCAACACTGAGGGTTGCGATCCGTTGCTGGACACGGAAAAAGACAAATCACTGAATACTTTTCTTTTATTCTGGAAAACAATTAGGAAAATTACACTGTAGGAGGTAGGGAGTCAGGGGCCTTCTATTAATTTTTATTTTAAAATTATGGAATGTGCATTTGTGTTTAAAAATGAAAGCAAATATTAAAATGATCTACTCTCTTGAGCAGTATGCCTACAAAAGTATTTTTTCCTCTTTCTTTAGAGAGTCTCCTTCCATTAACGGGAGCAACACCGAGGGTTGTGATCCCGTTGCCAGTCCCCGGTCCGGTACGGGGGCAACACTGAGGGTTGCGATCCGTTGCTGGACACGGAAAAAGACAAATCACTGAATACTTTTCTTTTATTCTGGAAAACAATTAGGAAAATTACACTGTAGGAGGTAGGGAGTCAGGGGCCTTCTATTAATTTTTATTTTAAAATTATGGAATGTGCATTTGTGTTTAAAAATGAAAGCAAATATTAAAATGATCTACTCTCTTGAGCAGTATGCCTACAAAAGTATTTTTTCCTCTTTCTTTAGAGAGTCTCCTTCCATTAAACTCCCTAAAGCCTCCTTGGCAGTCTCTTGTGATGCAGCAATGCAAGGAAACCCAGACATGGAAAGTTACTTTAAAAAAAAAAAAAAGGACTTGGAAACCAAATAAGAAAGGGATAGTTTTACAGGAGAACTTCACTTCATACGAAAGGCTACAAAACAAATGTTCTACCGTTTCAAAGATGAATGTTGTGCAGAGGGATTAAAGGATGGCTTCTAGAAGTTCACTTAACAAGGAGAAAGATTTTCCATTGTGCATAGCACTGTGTGCTGCCTGCTTCTCCCTAAACTGCTACCCTCCAGTGTCTTTGTTTATATGTGGTTTACATTCATGTCCACTCCATGAACCACAAGTGTTTCTCTACTCCAAATTTATGAACGCTTTTCCTTCATACCAGGGGTGCCTCAGTAAAAATAGAAGAATTAGGTAGTGAAGCTGTGTGATTCCCAACTCTCCTGCAATGCATCATTTAATATCCCACCCCCGTTTTGTTTGCTCCATTTCATACCATGATTTTACATGATACTTCAGAGTTTGCAATCCTTCATCTGCTCTGGATGGGTCTCAAACACAAGAATGAGCTTTAAAAGTCGATTCTTACCAGGCATCTGAGAGGCACAACTTAAAACTGCCAATCAGAGCAGAGTTGTGAAAACTGAGGTTCAAAACCATGCAAGAGCCAGGTCCCAAACCAACCTAGATTCTTTGTCTGACTGTCACACTGGCGTGGTGGTCTAATGACTATATAAATGGATACTGTGTTCCTCCCAGACTCTCTAGGCCTATAAACATCCACTTCTTTTCTTTTCTGTAACCATCTTCCTTAAAAGAGGGAAATCCTGGGAAAACATTCCTTCTTCACGTCTTGACTCTTTGCCCAGATCTTCTACACTAGGGTTTCAGAAACAGATTCATCCAAAGCCCAAACACGTGAACTGGATGTGACCCCTTTTGGGCAGCTGTGTTTGCTTGGGCAATGCCGTGGTGCACAGGCGGACTAGGCAAAGGAGCTGTTAAGGACCTCATAAGTTTGTCTCTTCAGCTGATTGGGTTTCTATATCCTCCTGGCCTTCCCACATTTCTCCCTTCCCAAGAACTGAAATTCCAAAGTGGACATGTAAGAACTTCAGTAGGGAGCCAGATTCATAAAGGAGTCCTTTGGAAAGTCTTCCCTCTGCTTGTGTTGCAGGAGGAGTTCAAGCAAGAAGGTATGGACATTTACAAAGGAAGGTCATCAGATAAAAGTGACTAAAAGAAATCAACCACCCAACCCTTTCCATTAGGTTAGACAAGGTAATATATTCCGTTTCACAGGAAGGTAGAAGACTCAGGATTCCACAGGCAATCCTGTTTTCTTCTTTTCCCATGTAACTATGTTCCTTTCCCCAAGCATTCTAGTAACTTCTTATCATGTTTATGCACCTATACCACAACATCTCAAACTGGATGGCACCCAGCATTACTGATGATTGTTGATTGACTGCCCAAGCAGGTCTAGTCATTTAAGGCAGGAATTGCTGTGAGGACTAATCTGAATACAGGAGCAGGGCTGGCTGGGTTTCCTGCAAGAAGTAGTTATGAAAATCCCCACTGGCAGGCGATTTGTAGGAGAAGGAAAGCCATCAGCAAGACTGTCCCTTCCACCTACCTCTTTATCCCAGGGCTGGGACCACCCGCCCAGGCTGGACCTACCTCCCGAGTAAACAGGATGGCCGCGTCATAGTGCTCCTCATGGTCATCTCCCAGCTGGTTGTGCTGGTGCTGCCACTTGCAAAAGTTCTTGAGCGTGGTAGCCGCGTTCTTGCTCACTTCCAGGCTCTTGTCCTTGTCGCCCAGCACTACCAGCTTTACCACGGCCAGGCGGATGTGGTTTTCAATGCTGGCGTGGCTGTAGAGCCGGTTGGCGATGGAGGCCAGGGTTAGCAGGTAATGCTGCAGACCCCGGCCGTACATCCGCGCCATGGACGCGTCAGCCACCAGGAGTAGCTCCACCTGGCGGGCCCGGGAGATAGAGCGGCGCCGCCGCCGCCACCACGTCTGAGGTCCTGGGGCCCCAGCCGGCGAGAGAGCGGACTGGTCCGAGAGCTGCAGGGTCAGTGCTGCGCGGTGGGCCGGGCTGCTGTGTGCAGGGAGACGCTCTCGGGGCCCCGACGGGGACGCGGGGGTCTCGCAGCTGGCGCGCGGTGGCAGGGCCTCGAAGCTGAAGCTCTCGCGGGTGTAGACGTGCAGGATCCGCGCGGACCCATCCCCGTACACGCGCCGGGTCTCCGCCTCCGCCCAGGGCCCACGCAGCAGCGGCTTCAGGGTGTAGCGCGCGTGCTTGACAGCGAAGAAGCCATCGAGACCCCCGCAAAGGTCAAAGACAGCCAGGGAGCGGGGGCTGCCGTCCACGGTGCCCCGGTAGAAGCAATGGCCCCGGTGGCGCCGGGGCGCGCTCGGCCCACCCCCTGTGGGCACGAAGCCAGCGTCGCCCACCGAGCCATCCCGCTCCAGGTCCAGGAGGAACCTCCGGCCGCCCGCGTAGACGAAGTAGCCCACCTTGCCGCCGCCCGAGTAGAGTTGGTCGATGTTCTGCACGAGCCCGCTGCTTCTGTGCTGCGGCGCCAGGGGGTGCGGATGGCCGGGCGGCTCGGCCCGCTCCTGCGCCTCCTCCCCCTGCCGCCGGTTGGGCTGGACAGACGCTGCAGCAGCCGGAGGCTGCCCGGCTTTATCCTGGGCAGGTGCCGCGGCGGGGCCGGCCGTGGCCAGGGGCAGGCGAAACGCGCACAGCAGCAGGGACGCCCACCCGAGCAGCATAGTGCGCTGCCCGCGGGGAGGGGCTGCGCGACTGGGACTTTATGAGTACTTGTTATTCGCTAGGGAAGTTACCGGGGCGGGGGATCGGGGCGCGCGCGCGCACACACACACACACACACACACACACACACACACACACACACACACACACTTGCTTGCAAGGTTGAGTCAAGTGTAGGAGGGAGGGGGACCCGGCAGCAGCGCCCGCCTGTCAGGGCCGCGGTACCGGCGTGCGAACTTTTCTTTGTCGATTTGGAAAATGTTTGGATTCGTGCTCCGAAAAGGGACGGGGGTAGGGAAAAAAAAAAAAAAAAAAAAAAAGCCGAGTGGTGAAGATTCAGCAAATATGGGAAAAGGAGAAAAACTCAAATGCAGACACGATCGCTGCACCAAGAAAAGTCAGGCAGGTACCGCGCACCCGGCCGGCAACGGTGCGCCCGCCTCCCTCCCACCCCCGTGCTGCTCCGCACTCGTCAGCTGCGGCGGTTCCAAGCTCCCGGGCTCACTTCCTTTCTTATTTTGTGGGTTTCCTAGGCTCTTCTGGAACCAGGAGGAAGGAAAGAAAGAAGGGGGAAAGCCATAAAAATTAAAACAAAAAGGCAGGGGGCGGCCTGCGGCGAGCCGGTGAAGCGGCGCGTCCGTGTCCCTTCGGCTGCGGTGTCCTCCTGCCCGCCGTCATCCCCAGTCGGCCGCTGCGAGCGCGGAGAGCAGCGCGAGCGCTGTGAAGATGCGAGGAGGTGGAACAATGAATTTATAGCGGCATGCCATCCTGCAATGGCAATTTCAACAATTCGTCACTGCACGCTGCCTCTTAAAGGGAGAGCTTCCCCCACCACTCCCACCCTTCCCCGTCAGCGCCTAATCAGATGGGGGAGGGAAGGGAGGTTGATCGAGGAAAGGGAGACGAGGAAGGAGGAAGGGACCGGGACCTGGTGAGCTGGAAGGAGCGACGAGGGAGGGAGCGAGGGCGAGGGGAAAAAAGTATTGGGGCCAGAAAAACAGACGATTTCCTTGGCCTCATTTAAAGCCACAGCGGCTCCGGGTCTGTCTGATATTTCACAACCAATGGGGCTTGGCTAACCTCGGCTTACCTCATCTCCTGAAGGGGTGTTTTGGTGTGTTTTTAAAGTTATTGGGACATTTGAAGTCTCTGCCTGCCTCCTCCTCGCCTGCTTTTCTTGCCCTCGGTAGGAAGTTCCTGCCGCAAGCTTCTCCCCTTTGCCCGTGCGCTCGGGCCTGGCAGACGGTGCACCTTCTTGCACCAGCACGGGCGTCCGGCTTCCAGTGCGTCCCCTCGTCCCCGCGCTCCTTTTGCTTGTTGCCAGCCGTCCGGGTACCGGGTGTCCTCCCTCCCCATTCCCCAGCCTTTTCGCGCTCCGACGCTCGCCTGGTTCGGGCTCCGGGTGACTAACTCCTGCCGGCTACCAGCAGAGCTGCCAGGCAGCCAGAGAGCCGCGGGCGCTTCCTGGCGCGTCGCTGCGCCGGGAGCACAGCGGTGGCCCCGGGCAGGACAGCCCGCGGCCTGGGGACTCCGCGGCTTTGTGTGCGGATGGCGGGCTCCCCCTTCTCTCAAGCGCGCCTTTCCTCAGTGTCCACAATCTGTCACTAATCCTGACCCACTGGAACTTCCTTTGCTTTTAAAAAAGCAGGGCGGAAAAGAGTTAACTCTTAAAAGGGAATTATGCTCTTTTTTTTTTTTTCCTCCAAAAGATTTTAAAAATTTGTATTCATACTTTCTTTCTTCATGCTTAAATGATAATTAAACAGTAAATTCCCATATCTGTATTTGTCCCTCCTAAAACGACCGCTTGTGGCCCTAGGCCTTGGCTTACCATCATCATTCTCACAAATTCCTTTGAGTAGAAAAAGAACCCTTGGGGGAGGAAGGGGAGGGTGATTGGAGTTTATTAGTATGAGGGTGGCATTGTCACTGTTACTCATTTTCTCTGTCCTCTTTGTTTCCTCTAATTACCAAATCTAAGAAAAAAGAAGGAAAACCTCAATGAAGGTCTAACTACTACCTGGTAAAGGTTACAAAGTCTACTAACTGTAGGGGCAAGAGTGCGACACTTCCCAATCATTCTTCAAACTAATTCATGAATGTACCAGTGAAAAGTGAATCCTGTATAATTAGCACGTTTTCAGTGATGACAAGGATGGGAGAGACGCCCGGGTGGTCCCCAAGTTCACCACTTTCTCAGGGAGCTTCTAGACCATGAGAGTCTAGGACTGGTTTTAAGTGTTCAGAGTAGATATAAACCTCTGCAGGGAATTCCAGAACTGTCCAACAGTGGGGCCCATTGCCTGAAGCACACTGTGGATCATCTGGGAGGCGGTGGAAATGTCCTGACATCCAGTTCTCACAAGTGATCATTGGGGTCCCAGGAACACCCAACAGTGCCTGATGGACTTGAAAGTACATCAGGACCCGGGAGCAGCGAGCCAACAAATTTCTGTTCAAATCACCTGGTCTGTGGTATTCTGTTATAGCAGAACAAGAAGACTAAGATACACAGTCTTCATAGACTGGCATAGAAGGTTTTCACTAGTCTGTGTGGTGTGTCCTGAGCCAGGGTTGAAGGCTTAAAGTCTTCTCAAGTATTTTCTGGCCATGTGTCCCATGTGCTTTTTTTTTTTTTTTTTTTTTTTTCCCCTTTTTGTCTTTTTTCATGACCGGTATGGGGATTGCAACCCTCGGAGTCGCGCCCGCACCGCGCTCAACCAGTGAGCGGACCTGTCTCTATACAGGATCCGAACCCTCGGCGGGAGCGCCGCCGCTCTCCCAAGCGCCACACTCCACGGAGTGCGCCACCGGGCGGCCCACTACTGCCTTTTAATTCTGCAACCCCTAAGTCTCTCAGTGGTCATTTGCCCAATACCAACACTACCAGCTGGATGGGTCAGCATGTAAAGGAGAAGAGTCAAGTTTCCAGCAGGCTTCTCTATCCAGCCTTATGCTGACCATTCTGTCGCCAGTGGTCATTGCTGAGTGCCTACAGATAGCAAACTTTATTTTTTACCAGTTCCAGTGAAAATGAGTCCAAGATTTGGCATTAAACACCATCTCTAAAATAACCTTCATTCAGTAAATATAACCATTTTATCTTGTTAATCTCAGAGGATCTTCTTTTGATAGGCATTTTAGGTGACAGTGGTTTAAATTTATTCATTATAATTCTTTTCATTCGCAGAGTTTTTATTTAGTATTTTAGAAAATTGTAACTGGATATTCTTCTTAATGAAGCTTTCTCCTCTTTCAAAAATGCTGAGCTTCTCATTGAATCCTGAATCTAAATTTTGTGCCTTTAAATTTAATTTGTGCTCAGATTATTCAAATATTTAGAAATACATTGAAGAAAATGATAGAAACAGATAAAGTTCAAAATGTGAATATCAAGTGCTAAATATTTATTAGAGCCACATATTCACAAGGAAAGGAACTAATAGAATTTATAAATATAATGAGTAAATTCTTACATATTCAGAAAATTTATCCTTGAATATATGTGTGTGTGTGTGTGTGTGTGTGTGTGTATTCTGTGAAAGTAACTGGAACTCTTTAGGAAGTTCTTTTGGTAATATTTAAAAATATTACCCTAGTGGATTAGGATGTGCTATGTGCCAGAGAAATTAACATGTTAGTCCAAGGAAACTAATTGGCACTGGATAAAAGGTAACCGAAGTATTTGTTTTTAAAGCAGAAGGACAAAATATATTAACAATCATGTTTAGGTGGACTAATTGCTACTTCCTTATTTTATTGTTCTAAGTAACACCTTTATCTGTGTGTATTTAATGAGAACTTTCCACTGCTTTTATAGACCATAGGATCACAAATACAATTGATACATCATTTTACATTTCCCCAAAGGAAGAAGACTCTCTACTCTGCTCTCTGGAAACCTAAATCTTCCAATTCCTAATTTGGTGTGCAATCTATTCAGTTTAACAAATATCTGACAAGGGCTCACTGTGAAGTGCTTTGTGAGACTCTTTGGAGGCATGTGAAGATGAATAAGCCATGATTAATGTTTTAAAGGAACTCACCATGGAACTTTAAAGGAACTCGAGATGGAGCCAATTGCACCAGCACATACTTGGAATGCAAGCTAGAAAATACAAGTATAGGGAAAACAAAGCAAGAGCATAGCTCCTGCAGGTGCTCTGAGCCCTGTATTTCCAGCACAGCTTCCCTCCATAGGATACGTGCATCCATTAAGTAGTATTTTCTCCAATGTCCATTTGCTAAAGTGTCATTACCTCCCCCCCCGCCCCGCACAGCCCAATTCTGTTTTTAACGGTAAGAGTGAGGAAATATCTGACAGTAAAATATTCCCCTCTAGCCAAACACCTGCTCCTTACCTCCCATGTAGAAGAATCTCTACATGTATAAGTCTCTCAGCTCTGTGTTTTCCTTCCCCACATCAAGATCCCTCCCCTAGGCATGGCTGCATTGTGAGCCCTCTTACTGTCCTCTCTTTCTGTAGCAGGAGCACAGATGCTGTGAGCAGGAACCACTCCACTACTGCATTGGGCCACCTATGAATGTCTTAAAGACGCTGGGTGAGCTGCTTCTTCCTGTACCACTAAGTTTTGCAAATTCAGTTCTTAGAGGAGACTTTGCTTCAAAACCCAAGGTAACACTATGGGAGTTGGGAAAGGAGCATATTTACTATTCTAATGTGGATGTGAGTTCTGAGTTTTTAGAGGGTAAAACTGCATCTGCGCAGTCCTTCTTCTCTCCTTTTCCAGCCCTCTCCCTCTCTCTCCATCTCCTCCAATATCACACAGTGGCGGGGCATGCATCTTGATTTACCAGTGCACACACATGATGTCATGCATAACACACACCAGCACACGTGTGCCGCACACACACTCACTCTAACTCAAAGTCTCCTCTAGGCTATGCTGATGCTGATGGGTGAGGACAAAGTCCTGATCAGAGCTGGGTAATAGGAGAGGGGTTTAGACCAACTGTCCCCCTCCCTTGAGCAGAAAACTTTCTTGAGACCTGCATTATAGAGATTTTTTTTCTTTTTCAGGGATGCTAACTGCATGCCTGATAAAACCTGAAACCATTTTATCTGCTGTCTGATTAGGATATTACAGGACACACATAATAATCTATCTGTTGTGATGGGTCACATATGCTTTAGAATCAGGTTTAATATTATAGAAAATAAATTTTTGGAAAAGCTAGATTTTCATTTTTCTTATACACAGAAATTTTATACTATATAAGTCTTCAAATAAATAACGTACATATGTATTATTTAAGACATACAGGTGTTATCTGTAAAGTAAAACCAAGTCATTTTTTATGCTGACCAGCTGTGAAATGTTGTTTTAGCTTTTCTCACACCATTATGCACATAGTACTTGCTTTTACGAGTTACCCGAGTCCTTTTTTTTCCTCTATATTTTCCAGAAATCATCTCAAATCAAACCTTACTGGAAACACATGGATAATCAGGAATTTCCAGCCGAGAGTAATTTGAAACATTTGAGGTTTGTTTTTTCCTTTCATGGTGGCGAATTTCAAGCAAGATTTCAAATTACTTAATGAGTAGTAGTTGTAGTCATAATAGTAGCAGGAGTAGTTGTTTCTTAGTCCTATAATTACATTTTTTGAAGTTAAGTTTACATCTTAACATCACCTTGCTCAAGTGCCAGAATATCACAGTCTTCCTCTCCTTACTGTGGTCAATAAAGTAAAAGCATAGCTGATAGACATCAATTGGAGACTGCCTCACTCGCCCCTGGCCAGTAAGGAAATGAAGACAGCAGCTGCCTAGTCAGCTGCTTACCTCCCACCCATGCTGTTGGGGTCACTGCAAGTTGCTCAGATGGTCAATGGGAGAGATACACAGTATCATTTATTAATGATAGTGCATGGACTATTACATACCTCTCTAACACACACCTTTCCTAGTCAGGTACTGACAGGTGGGAGAGCTGTTATCTGGGTTACAATCCTAGGTGGGGGTTCAGGTACTTAGGGGGTGCCACTCTTCTTGCACTCCTGCTTCTCATCCCTCCAATCATGTTGGAAACAGGAAGTGTCAATGCACCCTGATTTACTAGCTGAAGATTGATTCTAAGTCCCAGGAAGGAACCCCCCTACAGGGCTTCACCATCAACTCTCTCATTTTTCTCCTCCCAGCTGGCCAGACCTCGACCAGTTGGAAACTCCCCTCTCACCAGTAGCTGAAGCATCAGAGGGTTCCAACAAGATTGCCACCTGTGACTTCTGAAAATATGAACAGGTGAGCTTTGAGGCAGCAGGAAGAGAAGAGGAAGTGGGCTTTGACTGATTGACAGTTCAGGAAAATAACCTTTGCTCTTGGTTTCCTGTGTGGTTCTTCCCAAGAGCTAGACTCTCACTTTTGCTGCTCTCTTTTTCTCATTTTGGGACCCTCTTCCAGTTCATCTACACCCTTTCCAGTCTATGTTAGTGACGAAGCAAGATTCCCTCATCTTTCGTGAGTGTGGGGCAATAAAGTCTTTTGAGAATGAAGGTGGGTAGGAAAGAATGAGGTTGAGGTGCTGTCCCCTGTAAGATTCAAACCCACGTTCAGAATCCTTCTCTAAGAGGTCCTCACCAGATCTGCCCACAAAGGTTATCAGACCCTGATGGCCCATGTCAATTTGGGTCCAAATGAATTAGGTGACTGTTGAATAAAATAGTTCTTCTGACTCATGACTTTAAAGAATTAATTGCAAATAGTTGGTTGTGAATTACTAAACACATATTTACAATTAATATACAATCTCTAGCCTGTTTTTCTGCATCTTAGACCCACACTTATGTCTGACAAGCGTTAATCACAAAGGTAATTATTTCATTCATCTGTTACCTTATTAGATGTCTTTCTTTTAGGAAATTCTGACGAGGAAAATGGTACAGATCAAACGTAAGAAAGGTGGAAGTATTAACAAAGGAAAACTGGCTGGTATGAAACAGAAAGTTTCTCACGTATATCCCACAGCTAAACTCCACAGAATTTTCGGAGAATCCAATAATAACCGGTAGTAAGAGGATTAAAAGACAAGCTAACCCTACTACAGTCTCTGCTAGCTTCCAGCCAGTTTACCCTTCAAAAAATGCAAAACAATGTCTTGAGACCATGAGATTTTTTTCCCCTTTCTCCTCTCTATAATAAATCTTATTTTTGTTTTTGATTGTTGACAGGAGTCTAATGGCTTGATCACTCATACAAAAATAAACTTTTTGCATGATCAAGATAACTTGATGACTCAGAATTATTTTTAGCCTCCTTCTCTTTCTTCTTTCTGTGCTCTTTCTCTTTCTCCCTCTCTCTTTGTGTCTGTCTTTGCCATTAGAATATATGCGTATGAAAACAGCAACTGTGTTTGTCTCCATCACTATTGTGTCTCCAATTTCTAGCTCAGTAACTGGCAAATAGGCATGAACAGATAACATATTACATATGCACAACATGTATGGTAACTATTTTTTAAAAATTATGTATTTGGATGTTTATTGATATTTGCCCATAGCCTTTCTTTACCACCCTTTTTCTAATAATAAAAACACACATTTTCAGTGAAACCCAGTATATGTGTTTGAATAAAGCTGATCCCTTTCCCACAGATCTGGACACTGGATACCAAACCTGGTAAATTAGAGTGCCCCTTATATTTGGCCAGAGTGGCTGGTTCTGGGAAGACTCTGTCCCTTGGAGTCCAACTTGGGACATTTGCCCAAATTGCTAGCCAGATGCACTTTTTAATCTGGAATCAGAAGATCTAAGGACCATGTACTAAAAAGGAAAGTCTAACTGCTGTAACAAATACCCCTAAATTCTCAGTGGCTTCACATAACATCTATTCTTTGTCCATTGTGGGTTTATGGCCAGCAGAATGCTGCTCCATGCAGTTAGTTATTCAGGATCCCGCCCCATCCGTGACCTGCTGCCTCTAAGGCTGGAGTAGAAGGGAGAGAGGGTAGAGAAGGCACGCTCTTCCTCACTTGCCTCTTTCTAGAAGTGGAATACTTCTAGTCCATTGGCAGGAATATTGTCCATATGGCAGATATAGCCACATGACTCCTCCTGTATGTAAGGGTGGGAGTGAGAAGCTGGGAATACAGAGCAGCCAGTCCCTGCTGATTGCCATTTTATCTTAGAGATGCCACCAAATGGAAAAAGACAAAGAATGAAGCCAAGTAGAGGTAAGAAAGGCAGCAAAAGGGAGAAAATAATATAGAGAAGAGAAAAGATGAGATGGTAATATCATTAAAACCCTTGATTCCAGCAATGTCAATGAAATCCTTACTTTTGAGTAAGCTAGTTTAATTAGTGGTTCTGTGACCTAAAACAGAAAGAATCTGGATGAACACATCCCTTGTATTTTTGACATGCTATGTCTCCCAGCCCAGTGCCTTGCATATGGTAGACAATCTAAATATTTTTTTGAATCAAAGAGCATTAAAATGAATACTCAGTATTAATATATTGAGCTAAAATAGTGTATAGTTATTAGTCTGATGGTAACTAACAAGCTTCTCTCTTACATTATTCTCGAAAATTATAGTCTGAAGTAATTAATAAGTATGTGACACTTATTCTATTTTTGTATTTTCTATTATTCTGTTCTTTGTCACTCACCTGTGCATGTCTCATGTTGGTCTGTGTCAAAATTGTCAACACCTTTTAGCTGGGTTGATATACTAATTGCAGAATTTTCATATTTATGATTAATCAAAACTGAGACTTCAATTGTACTTCTATTATTCTAAGCCTGTTTAATCTTATGAATTTTTGCAAATACCTGTGAAATATTGGAACTTAAGGACATGTAACACCCCTCCAGTGTACTATGAAGAGGTGTTTGGCTCCCCTGCATCTCTGTGCCTGACCCGATAGCGTGGAAAAATACTGATTACTGGGGCTCTTAGTAGTTAGAGCAAATTGCCAGGCTGGACATTATAACAAAATACTTCTACCAAACTGTGAGGCATGGGAGTAGAAAATTTACTATGTGCTAACTTTCTGTACAGTTGAGTACACCCTCCCCCAAACAAAAAGCCAAGATGCTGAAGTTTATATCCCAGTGTAGAAACTACTGTGATCCTGGGAAAGTTATTTAGACCCTTTGTGTACCTGTTTCTCATCTGCAAAAGAGTGACAATTGCAACACATACTTTATTTGTTTTTTTTTGTTTGTTTGTTTTGTTTTTGTGAAGATTAAGAGGTTGAATATGTGTGAAGTACCTGGTACATAGCAAATAAATAATAAATGCATTATTATTATTATTGTTAATTACTCTCTACAGCAGTTAAGGGCTTTGTTTTAACTCTTTCATGTTCATTTAAATTTTGGCTCAGAGTTTATCTCTGACTTTGTCTTGATAGCAGCTTTTGGAAGAGAATCCCTAAGTCTGTGGACAGTAAAGTTATTTAAGACATTCTGGTTACTAAGGTTGGAGGAAAGCCTGATACAACAAAGTAGAAAACCCAAAAGCATACATCGAAAGATGTGTCTTGCTGATGGTCATAACCTCTAACTTTTATGTGAACTTTAAAGAAGAATTTAAAAAAACAACTTATCTGTCCCACTCATATCCTCTTGTGTTTATAGTCCCTGATAATATTAAAGCCGTTTAAATCTTTATCTTTTTGTCACCCATGCCACATACCAGACCGCCAGCATACAGAGTATGAGGACTATTACCCCCTTCATCCCCATCTACACAAGTCTCCTTCAGCACCTAGCACAACTTTAAAATTTATAGTCTCTTAACAAACATTTGCTTAATTGATTTCAATTAAATCAATGTCATATAATTTCAGAGATTAGATGTGGAGAAATAAAGCAAAAGAAAAAAGTTCTGTTTTTTTGTTAATCTTGTTCTAAGTTGAAGAAAATGAGCAAGAATTATAGCTTAATGTCATCAAGACTATCTATAACTCAGTTTAATAGAAGCTTTTGTGTCCTAGAGCCCCAAGTCCAGAAGAGAACTCAGTTGGTGACAATATGGTATTGCTTGGTTTTGCTTGAGGGAAGAATTAATGACTCTAATCTTTCCTACCACATGATGGAATATGTTTGACTCAACATTAGTGAATATGGTATTCACATTTTCAATCACTGAGTGGTCCACTAAAGAACTTAGATACATGATACATAGCAATTCATGATTTGAACTATGGTCAACCTATGCACTTGCATGGCATTTCTAGATCTGGGTTTTGTTTGTCTATTTTCTTTTCATTTTAATACCCATTATCATATAACAAGCAACTATGGTAAAGGGATTAAAGCAAAAACTAAAACCACAGCTCTTTTTTTCTTTAAAAAAGATGTTCTTCCTAAGGAGGTTAACTATTATTGGTGATGGTGGAAGTGAAGAGAACATAAATAAGTGCAAGATAGTTGTCTTTCAAGACAAAAAATAACATAGGTACTTTAAAGAGAGAACTCAGTAATGGATCAAATTTACCATGTTGAAGAATTTTACTTATGCTGCCCACAAGAAAGAAAAGGTGGTAGATGAGATAGTGTCTTCAAGTATGTCATCCAATGCAGAATTTACTTATCAATAAATTTTTGAAGAAAGTTGCAAAATGTGAAACATGTTGTTATGCTCAAAAAACACTTCTGTGAGCTTCCTTTAAAATGAGGTTGAAAAAGTCAAGAGTGCAAACAGTTGTACAAAGCTACAAATGGTGAGGGCAAAATGGAGCCAACTGAACAAAGCATACCTAGAAGAAATATTGGTTTGAAACTTCCAGAAACATTTTATATTTTCCCCATGTGAGGTCAACAAATGCATTATTTGAGTTATTGCCCCACATATGTTCTCTTTAAGAAACTCATAGAGAAGAAATAGCATGTTCGGTGAAGAAAAAATTGGCTTATATAGGAAGAAAATACCTTCCTAAATATTCCTCCATGGGATGCATAAGAAAACATGAGGATTTAAGCAAGCCAAGGATAAACTGACTCATCTACTTTTGTGGCAATGTAGCATATTTTGGGATTAAGACTCACTTGTTTTCCTGTTCTGTCATTTCCCAACTTTAAGGGACTTGAATAAGAACTCCCTGAATGTTTATTGACATTCCATTAAAAAGAGCATAAGTCATAGCCAAAGTTTTTTTTTTCTTCCTTCAAAAATGTGCACAAGTACTTTGAGCTAAGATGGTATTTTAAAATATGTGGATTCTTGATGTTTTCTTGACTTATCCATAGAGTAAGAGAGCATGCTTTCTCTTTTTTCGTGTTTTGTTGCCAAGTGAAAATAAATTTCTATCCTCCTAAAAGCAGTGAATCTTAAATATTTTAAGGCTCTTTTATCCATTTAAAAATTTTTGAAGATGCCAAGAAACTTTGCTTTGTGTCAGTTATATAACTGATATTTACCATAATAGAAATTAGAACAGAAAAAAAAAATATTTGTTAATTCATTTGGTAATAATAGTAAACCTATTATATGCTATTGTAGGTAATGTTTTTTATGAAAAATAATTATATTCTTCAAAACAAAAAAATTTAGTGAAATGAGTGATATTGTTTTATATTTTTGCAAATCTCCTTATCAAAGATAGCTGGATTCTCATTTCTTCTGCATTCAATTGTTTTAACATCACATGTCATGTACCCTTTGGAAAACTCCACTACAATGTCTTTGTATTATAAAAATGCTTTTGATCTTGGGTATCTCCTGAAAGGGCTTGAAAAATCCTGCTGTAGGAACTTATTACTTAAAACTAGCATCTGCATGATTTGGAAAATAGTTAGAAATGCATAATCTCAGGCCATACCTCAGACCTACCAGATCTGCATTTTCACAAGCTCTCCAGATATTTTGCACATACATTAGTATATGGAAGGACACTGTTGCTTTGTTTCCATCTCTTACTGACTTCTTTCGGGAAAAATAAGTGGATCAAGCTAACTGGTGAAAGAGAAAGATAGACAAACATTGATCAACATTTCCCAGTTGGGAATAATTAATATGGTAAAGATCATTGAGCACATGTGGCCTTTTTTTGGGAGGGCAAGGAGGCCTGGAAGAGGCGGTTGGTCCTTTGTACTTAAAGGTTCATGTAGCAAGCTTGCTAAATGTATTGCTCTTCCTATAAGCAGGTCCCAAAGGGCTAAAAAAGGAAGTCAGAAGGATTGAGAATCAAGTTCAAACCGCTCCAATTAAGCTTTATCAATTATATTTTGCTTCATATCCAGTTCTGAGGCCTATTTCTTGGTTGGCTCAGAAAGGGAGAGGATTATGATAAGTTATTACTCCCACATATTTTTAAACCTAGCAAATGGGAGAGTCTTTCTTACAATGCTTAGCCCAGTATATATGCCCATTGTATATTGCTGCTGCTACTGAATGTAGGCTAGAACTTCATACTACGTCAATTACTCTTTTTCTTTGAAAAGATATACCATAAATACTTTTTTATAAGATAACAAGCATATGAAGTTTATACTTATACCTCTAAGTATATAAACTTATAAATTTATAGTTACACATGTTTGCTTCCCTAGCTCAAATATGTAATGAATATGGATAAGATAAAATACAACTAAAGAAAAATAAAGAGAAATAGGCATTCTCTAAAGAATCTCTCTTTGGATCAAAAATAGAAACTCAAAGGCATAAAGTCATGGGCTCTCTGGATTTTGTGATAAGCTGGCAGCATCATCTAGGAGTTTGGCCTATGCAGGCTAATAAGGGCAAAAATAAAGTACTATATATAATTAGAAACCTGGAATCAGCTTTACTACTTAAAGCCTGAACTTAAATCCTCTTACTCCCATCCCTGGGTTTAAGAAAATGTCAACTAACTGCTATCTGCAACAATGATTTGTAACAAGCTGTGGCCCAGATTAGTAATAAGATCAAGCTCAGAAACAATAAATTGAACCAAGAAACCTAGTGGATTAGTGAATATATCTGTGATATCATCAGTGCCTCTTTGGGCAGGAGCACTGAAATGATGCAGTTTCAGATGCTGTGACAAATGACTAAGCAGAGATGGGTGAACACAGGGGAAGATACAGGAAGATTCCTTATCTAGGTACACAAATGATATTACAGAGAGAAGTCAAATGCTAAAATATATAGCCAACAAAATCAACAGTCAAAATATGAATATTATTTCAGAGGCGGTTGATAAAATTTTAAATAAAATTTCTGAGGATATTTGAAGAGATAAATAAAAAAACTTTTGTTAAATAGAATAATATGTTATAAAGCTGCATTAAGGTAAAATTTTTTAAAAAAGGAAGTATGAAAAGGAACAAATTAGAAATGTTAGAAATAAAATATATATATATATATATTTTCAAATGTCAAACCGTTTTAATGGATTTCATAAACTCTGCATACAATTGAAGAAAATCAGTGATTTGGAAGAAGATACTGAAGAAATCATCAAGAGTTCTTCATAGAGAAACAAAATAAAAAAGCAGGTAAAAGATGTATAGGTTAATTGAGGGATATAATAAACAAAGAAAATGCAGAGAATGTTAGAGAATCTACATATGAAGAGAAAATATTTGATAATTTTTCAGGATTTATGGATCAAAAGTTTACTCTCAGTACCACAATGAATTAATAAAAATAATGTTAATTTAGATTTATTGCACTGAGTCATCCTAACAAGACGGATTATTAGTTTAGGGGGAAATCCAAAATGATAAATATTTAGCAAATTTTTTTGTCAGCCAAAATACATAACAAAAAACAGTGGATTAATATCTTTAATGTACTGAAGGAAAATAATTGTAATCCTGGAATTTTATACCCAGCTATATACTATTTTCCAAGAATGAGGGCACAACAAAGGTCAAAAAATTTTTGTTCCAAGACTAAGAAATTTTACCATCTGTCTACAGGCCCTTACGTTGGAACTGTTAAAGGATGAAAATTAGCAAGAAAGAAGGTCTGCACAGAGTGAAAGCATAAAATATAAGAAAAAAATGATGAATGCAAAAATAATAAAAATATTAATAAATACTTTAAAATTTGACATGAATGTATGAATGGCACCTCTTGTATGTTTTTTCTCCTCAAAGGAAGATATAAGAATGGCCAACAGACACATGAAAAATGTTCAACATTACTCAGTATTCAGGAAATACCAATCAAAACCACACTGAGATGTCATTTCACCCCAGTTAGACTGGCTATTATCAAAATGACTGAGTGCAACAAATGCTGGCAAGGATGTGGAGAAAGGGGAACCCTCCTACACTGTTGCTGGGACTGTAAAATGGTGCAGCCATTATGGGAAATGGTATGGAGGTTCCTCAAACAACTACGAATAGAACTGCCATATGACCCAGCTATTGCACTGCTGGATATATACCCAAAGGAATGGAAATCTTCACGTTGAAGGGACACTTTTACTTTCATATTTATTGCAGTTCTATTTATAGTATCCAACAGTTGGAACCAGCTGAAATGCCCATCATTGGACTAGTGGATAAGGAAAATGTGGTATATCTACACAGTGGAAAACTACTCGGCTATAAAAAGGAATGAAATACTGCCATTTGCAGCGACAGGGATGAACTTAGAGAAAATTATGTTAAGTGAAATAAGCCAGGTACAGAAAGAGAAATAATGTATGTTGTCACTTATATGTGGGAGGGAATATAAACAAACAAACAAACAAACAAACAAGAAAAGACACAACAATCACAATAACTCATTGAACTTTGTAAGAGAAGAGAACAGAACTGAGGTTGCCAGGGGTGTAAAGGAAGAGGGGGAGTGGGGAAAGGGCCAGGGAAATCGATCACATTGTATAATGATTAAAAAAAAAAGAATTAAAAAAATATATAAAATAATAAAATAATAATATGAGTTTTTAAAAAGGAGCTAACCTCAAAGAGTTCTCAATACCTCACAATGGCTGAAGGTTGAACAATTTTCTTTTTTTTGACGGAACAACAAAATAAATACAGTAATATTGAATTATAACCACAAGCATAACATAAACATGTGTGAGTCCATACTGATTAATACATTGTTGAATAAATAAATAAAAAGGAAAAAGGCAAATCTCCCATACAAAATTCCATATAAATATGTTGATACTTCCTCTGTTGGAACTTAATCTTCCATTCCTTGAGTATGGCTTGCAGTTCGTGACTCACTTCCAATGAAAAGAGTATGGAAAGTGGGAAAAAGTGTCTTTAAAGTAGAGAAATCCTACAGATACTGCCTTGACACGTGATCAGTGTTAACAACTTGTCACTGATGAATAATGTTGATAGCCTGTGCCCTTGATAGAATGATACTCCATCTCTTCATCTTCCTTCCAAACAACCTGTCATCTCAGTTGAACCATGAGAAAAACACATTGAGAAAATGGGGGGGACTAATATTGCTGGGAGTTTAGGAAGGAAAAGAAAGAAAGAGGAGTTATAACGAGCCCAGAAGGCTTTTTAATGAAGTTGGAATTGAAAAACAACATAAGAAAGAATGAAGGCTGTTTCAGGCCCAATTAGAGGAGCAGAGAGAACTAGTGAGCTTGCAAAGCTTTAATAGTGAAGAAAGAAGTGACAGAGTGTTGTTAAGTAATGTGTGACAATATCCAAACAGGATTTAATTTTAATGTTAAAAAGAGAAAACTGCTCTGGTCAAGCTGAAGGGAAAGAAACAGATTTGCGAATGGTGATAGTGTTTTGGTTTAGAAAACTGAATTTAAGTTTGAGTGTTTATTCACAGCACAGAACACAGTCTAGGTAGGACAGGACTTTCTAGTCTATGACTTATATAGGAAGCTAAAACTTCTTTCTTTTTAGAGTAACCCACAATCTGCAATCTTATAAAGGAGGTGGCACCTTAGTATAGGGTGGCCATAGAAAGCCCCAGCTCCCAGATCCCACTTTCCTCCAAAGAGGAGGCTTAGAAGAGAAGCTGTGACTGGATATATATACGGCAAAAGGAAATTCCTAGAAAGTACTGCAAGCCAGAGTTGAGGACTCTGTACTTTGCATCAAAGAGATCACTCTTTCCCTGAGTTTTCTCATGCTCTAATACATTCAATGAGGCACTTGTCTTAACTACAGGTCATTCCCCACTTACAGCAATTGGACATATAATGAGTCACACATTCAGTGTCTGCCAATTATTCAGAGCCCAGGCAGGAGGCCACACAGAGCTACACCATTGGCACTGTCTGCTCTCTGACATACACTGATACTTAAGACCCTATGGCCTGGATCCTTGACTTCAGATGACTTCCTGATAGTCTATACGGCATTCTCTGCCTGGTTTCTTTTAGACATGGTCTTAAACATTCTCTGTCAATAATCAATAATAAAAATGTAGGATACAGTATATAAAGCTTTGCTGTGTACTCCTCTGCACATGTGCATTCACTTTATACTGAAACCAATGAACAAATATTTATTGAATACCTACTGTTATAGTCACTATAGTAATCACTTCAGATAGGTGAGTGTATTTAATCCCTCAAGAGACCTATGAGGAAGACATTATTAACAGTACTTTGCTTATAGGTACATTAAAGTTTGAAAATGATGTCTGACTTCTTAGGCAAAGCTAAAGAGCTGGTATGTAGCAGACCTGGAACTAAAACCCAACTCTCCTAACACCAAATCCTATTCACATTTTATTATACAATATCTTCCTTCCTTAGGAAGCTGCTAGTTGTTCACTTTTATGCACAAAGTATTTCTATCAGTTATACCTTTAATAGACTAAGTATTCTTTATGTGTCTAATTATTATATTGCTCAAGTATATTAACTTGCATATACTGTAAACACCTTTCTACTATGCAGTGTATAGTTTATGATTTAAAGGCAAATAATTAATTTTAATTGAGAAGCTGTGATAATTTTATGAAAAAAAAAACTTGAGCATAAGGCTGTTGATTAGGAAATAATCCCTCATTACAACATTATGTCTGTGGGAAAACCAAAGTCAAATTGGATTATTTTATTTATAGCCCCAGTGATAAGCTGTACATTCAGGAACTGTCTTTTAGTGATATAGGAAAAAAATAAAGTAGAAGGCAAAGTCTTCAAAAGAAAAATACTGTATTAGTCCGTTTCTGTTGCTTATAAAAAATACATGGAACTGGGTAATTTGTAAGAAAATGAGGTTTATCGCTTATAGTTTTGGAAGCCAGGAAGTCCAAAGTCCAGGTAAACATCAGGTGAGGGTCTTGATGGTGGTGACAGTGACCCAGGGGTCCCACATGGCAGAAAATGGTGGAGCAGAGAGAGAGAAAGGGACTCTCACATGCTGTCCTTTTAAAGTCCTCAGAACCATGCCCCTGATCACCATTATTATCCATTCACTACAGCATGGCCCTACAATCTAATCACCTCTTCAAGGCCCCACCTTTCAATTACCATAGGAGGATTTCCCACCCTCTTTATACTGTCACAATGGGGACTAAGTTTTGGGGGGACATTTAACCTAAGGCATTCTGCCCCTGGTACCCCCAAATTCATGTCCTTTTCACATACATATAAATTCATTTCATCTCCATAGTCCCAAAGTCTTAACTTATTTCAACTCAAAAGTCCAAAGTTCAAAGTCCCACCTGTGAAATCAAAACAAGTTATCTACTTCCAAGATACAGTGGTGGGACATAGGATACATATTCCTGTTCCAAAAGGGAAGTAGGCCAAAAGAATAGGGTAACAGGTCCTAAGTGACTCTGAAATCGAGTAGGGCAGGCGTCAAATCTTTCAACTGGCAATTCATGTACCTTGATTACATGTTCAATGTCCTCTGCATATTGATGTGGGGGTTGGGCCCCCACGTCTAAAGGCAGCTCCACTTCTATGGCTTTCCTGGTCTGAGGTCATGCTTCAGCTTTCACAGGCTGTCATTGCACACTGGCAGCTCAACAATTCTGGAGTCTCCAGGGTGGTTCTGCTCTCATGGATCCACTAGGCATGGCCTTGGTGGGGTTTTTCTGTTACAATTCTGACCCCACTTTTCTGCTTGGTATTTCTCTAGCAAAGGCTGTCTGGGGTGACTCTGCCCCTGCCACAGATCTCTTCCTGGGCCCCAGGCTTTTTCATACATTCTTTGAAATTGCAGTGGAGGCTCCCAAGCCTTCACGGCTCTGGTATCCTGCGAGCCTGCAGACCTCATACCCTGTGGACGCTGCCAAGGCTTTTGGCTTGTAGATTCCAAAGCTGCAGGTCCACCCATACCTGGGGCCAATTTAGCCACAGCTGGAGCAGCCAAAGCAGCTGGGACGTTGGTGCTGGAAGCAGCTTCCTGCAGTGGCAATCAGCTGCAAGCCTGCGGAGGGTGCCTCAGCCCTGTTCCCCAAGACCATTCTGTCTCACTAGGTCTATTGGCCTGTAATGCAAGGGTTGGCTCCTGCATTGCCGTCAAGGACTTCTGCAATGCCGTCAAGGCCCTTTTCCCCTTCTCTTGATAATCTTGTTCTTTTGTACTAATTTTCTTAGCACCAATTGAATTTTTCTCCTAAAAATGCTCTCTGCTTCTCTACCACAGGGCCAGCTGCAAATTTTCCAAAGTTTTACTCTCTGGTTCCCTTTTAAATTCTGGCTTTATGTCATGCCTTTGCTGCCATAACTAAGTGTAGGCTGGTATAAGTAGCCATGTGGCTTCCTGAATGTTTTGCTGCTTAGAAATTTCGTCTGCCAAATACCCTGGGTCAGCACCTTGAAGTTCCACATTCCACAATGTTTTTGGGCATAAAGAGAATGCAGACAAGTTCCTTGCCCATTCATAGCAAGAATGACCTTTGCACCAGTTTCCAGTAAGTTCCTTCCCATTTACATCTCACACTGCTTTAGAATGGTCTTTACAGTCCATATTTCTGTCAATATTTTGGTTGACACCATTTAATCAGTCTCTAAGAAGTTCCAAACTTTCCTCATCAGCATCTAGGCTTTTCCCAGCCTGTACCAAATTCTTCCAGCCTCTCCTCAACACACCATTCCAAAGCCACGTCCTCATTTTCAAGTATTTGTTATACGCAAAACTCCACTTCTCTGGTACCAATTTTCTGTATTGGTCTGTTTCTGTTGCTTATAATGAAATATCTGAAACTGGGTGATCTATAAAGAAAACAAAATTTATTGCTTATAGTTTCTGAGTCTGGGAAGTCCAAAGTCCAGGGAACATATCTGGTGAGGATTTTCTTTGATGGTGGCTGTACAGCAATGCAGGAGTCTCACATGGAAGAAAATGGTGGAGCAGAGAGGGAGACTCTCATGTGCTCCGCTTCTAAAGCCCTCAGAACCATTCCCCTGACCACCATTATAAATCCATTCTTGTGGCATAATCTTATAATCTAATCACCACTTCAAGGTCCCACCTTTCAATTACCATAATAGGATCTCCCAACCTCTTTACATTGTCAGAGTGGGAACTAAGTTTTGGGGGGACATTCAACCCAAGGCAAATATCTTTATTTTTAGTTCTTAGATATATATAGTGTGAAATTAACTTCAAATCAGAGATTCAGAAATCGAGCCATTTTCTTGTACTTTGAAGTTGTCCTTACTTCTCAAGGACACCTCTTTTTGACGGTTCTCATGGGTTATCATTCAGAGGTGTGCATGGACCGTCTTCTGGTGTCTGCTTGCTATCTACCAAAAAACCTCAGAGATTCTTGTCACCTTGGTGAATTTTCATGGTCTAAGGTCTGGTCATTAGCTTTGCAGGTAAGAACCTGGGCCTTTCATTGTCTCAGCTCACCCACTTTTCAGAACTGACAGCCCTCCTTGATACATACTTTCTTTGGCATATTAAATTTGCTGATAAAGTCGGCAGCTCCCTTAATTCTGGAAAACATTTCTGTCCCCTCTCATCATGTGTTGAGTCCAATAATGGGACCAACAGAGGGTAATCTCTTATACTGGCTACAAAAGTAAGATTTAATATATGCAAACAGAAATTTATATACTTTTCCTTTCCCCACTACTGAGCTATTTCTTTTAGAGAACACTTACAATGTTTTCTAAAATAGAATAAAATGCAAATTAAATTGCTCCTCTTAAGTGTTTATTGGTACTTGTATGAGTTATGTAACATTGACAAAAGTTGGGGCTGGCCCGGTGGCGCACTGGATAGTGCGCCGCTTGGGAAGTGCGGTGGCGCTCCCGCCCGAGGGTTTGGATCCCACATACAGACCGGTTCCCGCTCACTGGCTGAGTGAGGCGTGGGAGCAACACCGAGGGTTGCAATACCGTTGCCGGTCCCCGGTCCGGTACGGGGGCAACACTGAGGGTTGCGATCTGTTGCCGGACACGGAAAAAGACAAAAAGACAAAAAAAAAAAAAAAAAAAAAAAAAAAAAAAAAAAAAAAAAAA
>NW_007728994.1:111876-140133 GCF_000696425.1 Galeopterus variegatus | reverse complement strand
GGGCAACGGTGGGGTGCGTTGTTTTTCCCGACAAAAAAAAAAAAAAAAAAAAAAAAAAAAAAAAAAAAAAAAAAACATTGACAAAAGTTGAGGAAAACATAGCAATTACTCAGAATATCACCTTAGTAGTAAAGCAATTATAATTTTTATATATTTTCTTTCAGCCTTTAATTTTATAATTTTATCAATTGTGTTTTGTATCACCTAGATTTTTTAAAATGTGAAATGGCTTAGAGTGAAAAAATGGTATCCCCATGCACCTTCAGACATACTAGATCTATTCTTCAGAAGCAACCCTTGCATTTTCAAGTGTTTTAGCTCTTTCTTTTGATATTTGCTTCCATAATGCTAGATGGTATGTTAATAATGTTATTTCTTGATTTACCAATTTCTGTCATCACCCAGTGACTTCTCACAGCAGCTAAAGATTAATCTCTTATACATATACCCCTAAATCCATATCTTCTCCCTATATACACCCCCAATAGAGTTAAACAACATTTTAGATAAAATCAGTAGGTTGTAGAAGTCCAATTTTCTCAATATGTAGAAGCAAGGTTGTCAGTTGAGAGCAAGAAAAGAGAAGGAGATTTTTGAGGTCTGAGGAGAGGGGAGAACATGAGAAAGTGTGGTCTAGGAAAGTAGAAGAGTGAATCGGGTAGTCACTCATTTCAGTGTGCTCTTAAGAAGAGAAAGGAGAGGAGATAAATACTAGTGTGTTTCAAAAATTTCATGGAAAAAATAGAATTTAAAAAAATACAAATCTTTTCATGAGTTTTTTGAAGTACTTTTGTACATGTGGTCAATCTTGGATCCTTAAAGAGCAATGTAAATCATGTTTAAAAGAAAAAAAATCTACAAAACATGCATATGACCCTACACTGTGAGCTTTTATTTAGCTTAAATGTTATAGTCAATTGCATAACTTGGATAAAAATAAATACGTAAATACATCCCGAATTCCAAAGAGTGGCATCTCTGGTTGAAGTACACATGCTATCCTTTAATTACCTCCTTTAAATCCACTAAAGACAATCCCCATATATATATAAGTTTGATTATAATAGAAAAATTATGTTTTTCCCTGAAGGACTACATCTGAATCAAATCCACCCAAAGAAATACATGAGTGGGTTGATTATTCAGGGATTTTAAGCAGCATGCTTATGAGGTAGCTTATTGTGCTGCGAATAGCATGACTTTGGGGTTGAAGAGTCATGTTTGATTTGAATTTCAACTCTGCCAGTTAAATTCCTCATCTATTAAAATATCTAAAATAATATTTTCTTCATCTATTAAAATGAGAAAATTACCAGTTTCCACATCTAGTACAATAACATTTTCCCTGCAGCAATGGTGGGTGGAGTAGAGGTCATTTTTATATTGTACCTACTACTTTGTAGGCCTTTAATAATTAGGAATTGCTCTGCTGCAGGATTACAGAACAGCAATGCTAGGGAGAATTCATCGAAGGAAATGCATATGATATGTCATTTAAATATTTAAAGCCAAAGCATTTAAAGTTAATCATAAGAAAGTTATCAAGCTTTATTAGTGTTCAAGGCAGTATTAACATTATTATTGACAGCTGATTGATTTACCTGTTGTTTTAAAAGCTCTTCACGTTCCATGTTTACTGTCCTCCTCTGTCCAAACTATAATAACCTCCTCACCTACTCTCTCTCCTTCCCACACTGCCCACCCACTCAGAAAACAAAACAAACACAAATTACAAGCGACCGAGTGACTTGTTTCCCTCTTTACCCTGTTTTGTCCAGTTGAACTTCTTAAGGGCCTGGAATCACCCCAAGCTGAACATCACTAGCCCAGAGCCTGGACAAAGTAGATGGATAGTAAATATTTATTAAGTGAATAAATGAATAGTGTAAACAGATCACAAGTGCCCCCTAGCATTCTTCTTTCCAGTTAAAGACATTGGTATCTCTTTACTTGGTGCAGAAAAATCCTTCTCATTCCTGACATTTATTTGGTCAGCAAGTCCAGGCAGTGTGACCTCAAAAATAACTCTAAGTTCATCTCCTCCTTTCTGTCATCTCTGTCAATATATCTCACCTGAAATGCTGCTATTGTTTTTAGACTGTTCACCTGGCCTCTGTCTGACCCCACTCTAGTTTCTTCTCTACATGGCTTCCAGAATGAACACTGTAAAACACAAACAAAATTCTATCTCATGAACCCCTGTGTACTTACTGTATTGAAAACCTTGAGAGTTCCCCTTTTCTTACATTTTTCCAGCCGAATAGAATTCTGTCCATTTTGCAAATACTCCTAACTCTTCCATTGCCTCTGCACCTTTGTACTTCCTGTTGTTAGTTTAATCACATCTGTTTAGTCAACTCTGTAAGTTCCGCTGAAAAATTTTTGTGATACACACACTGATTCCAAAAGAAACTAATATTTCCTCTTTTTGCACTATTATTGCAAAGTGTTGTGATTACTTTTGACATACCTCTGGACTCCACGAAACTGATCATTTCTGTTGAGGGATCCTTGTCTTACTTTTCTTTGTAATGTTAGTTTTCTGTGGCTTCTTTAACAAACTATCACAATCTTAATGGCTTAAAACAACAGAAATTTGTTGACTTACATTTCTGGAGGCCAGAAGTCCAAAATCAGTATTACAGGGTCAAGATTAAGTAATCAGTAAGGCTGTGCTTCTTCAGGGGAGAATCTGTTCTTTATCTGTTCCAGCTTCTGGTGCCTATAGGCATTTCTTGGCTTGTGGCTGCCATCACCCCATTCTCTCCTTCCATGGTCACATTTCCTTCTCCTCTTCATCAAATCTCTCTCTTTCTCCTTATAAAGATAGTACTTCAAAAAGTCCTTTTTAAATTCTATTTTTCCAAGAACTTTTTGAAGTACCCTTTACATGTGGTGGCATTTAGAGCCCAACTTGATAATCCATGATAATCTCCCCATCATAGGACCCTTAAATTAACCACATTTGCAAATATCCTCCCATCCCCATAAAGTAGCTTTCACAATTTCTGACCACTACTCAATCCACTACAGTTTACCCTCTGGCCCTCAAAGTTTTATGTTCATTTCACATGCAAAATGTGCTCAAATCATCCCATCATCTCTAAAAGTCTCAGCTCATTACAGCAGCAACTCAAGTCCAAAATCTTATTTAAATACCATTAGATTAAAAGTTCCAAATCTTATCATCTAAATCATGTGAATCAGGAATACATGAGACTTTGAGTATAATCTATCCTGGGTCCAAATCCCTCACCATCTGTGGATCTATGAAACTAGAAAACAAGTTATCTGTTCACAGATTACAACAGTGGGGCAGACATAGTATAATAGTTATAGAAATTCCTACGTTAGAAGGAAGAAAATGGAAGAAAGAAATGAGTCACTGATTCCAAGCAATATTGAAATCCAGAAAAACAAATTCCATTGAGTTTCAAGGCCTGGGAATTATTCTCTGTGGCCCAGTGCTCTGGCTTCTGGGCCTGTGGCTGTGCTTTTGGAGGTATACTTGCTTTTTCTTGAAGGATAGCATTTATCTGAAGCCATTCAGTTTTCCCAGACTGTTTTCTTCCTCTAGTTTTGGGAATCATTTTTTCATTTTGTCATATCTCTGTCATTTGTAGTCCAAGCTGACAGTATTTTGGCTGATATAATTCTCAATAATGTTGTGGTTCTCCTGTGAATGTCATGTAGATCCTACCTGACAAGTGGGTCCTCCAAAGATTTTTCCTGGTTGATTCTTGTCTTCTGCTGAGATGGCTGGGGGGATCCATGAGTCATATACTTAATCTCTTCAGCACTAGCAAAGGGTTGTCTAGCCACACTTCAAGTGCTTTTTCCTTCTCTGTCTCTCTTTGCTTAATATTTTTTTTTTTTTTTTTTCTTTCGATTTACCTAGTTCCACTCACATTTGACTGTAAGCAGGAAAAAATCATGTGGCACCTTCAACATTTAACTTGAAATCTTCTTAGTTATATATCCAAGTTCATTGCTTACATGTCGTGCTTTCCACATAACTGTAGGGCACAATTCAGGTAACAAAGTTGCCACTATATAATAAGAATTAATTTTTCTCCAGTTTCCAATAAAGTGTTCCTCATTTTTTTCTGAGCTTTACCAGAAGTTCCTTAAGCATTCATATGTTTTTGCCAGCAGTCTGTTTAAGGCAATCTAGGTTTTTTTTTTTTTTTAAACCATGTGTTTCATAATTCTTCCATCCTCCATCCATTACCTAATTTCAAATCCACTTCCATCTCACCTCCTGGTACCAAAACCTGTATCAGTTAAGTTTTCACCAAAGAAACAGAATACATAGGATCTATCTATCTAGATACGAATATAGATAAAGATAGGTATAGATATTGACATATAAGTAGAAATAGACACAGATCTATCAAGAGATTTATTGCAAGGAACTGTCTTATGTGACTGTGGAGGCTAGTGAGGTAAATTCAAAATCCACAGGGTAGGCCATCAGGAAGGGCACTCTGGAACTCCTAAGCACAATCTGAAGCTGCAGTCCACAGGCAAAATTTCTTCTTCAGGAATGCCTCATTTCTGCTTTTAAGCCCTTTAAACTGATTGAAAAGTGTCCACCCAAATTATCTATAATAATCTGCTTTATTTAGAGGCAATTAATTATAGACTTTAGTTACATCTACAAAATACTTTTTATAGTATCACCGAGACCACTGACTGAATAACTGGGGCTTGGGAACTATGGTCAAAGTTGACATATAAAACTGTATTCTGTGACAGGTTTGGCACACAGTATGTCTCTGTTTCATTTATGCTAAATAAATAAATGATGTCCCACTATGAGCTATATTTCTGCTATACTTGGCTCTCTGTGAAGCTTGAATACTGTGGTTAGTTTCTGAAATAATGCCATCACGAACACATTTCAGCTGCTATGACTATGCCATTCCCAAATGTTGGATCAACACCACTGTGAATTTTCCCACTCCTGATCTTGATTAGTGGTCATGATGTCATGAGCATTAGTATAGAAAGTCATGGTTGAGAAGGGAAAGAAGCTAGCACAAAGACTCTAGTATCTAATAGGTTTAAAGATAAACTTTTTATATGGATTTTTAGAAATCCTTTTGAATCCATCATTTAAAAATTTATTTACTTGAATAATCCCACCTTAGTTTATTTAAAGTTATTTTTTTCCTCTTATTGATTACTATTCCACATCTTTTCTACATCCGTTTCCTTTTTTTCTAACTCCCTCTTGGAATTATGAATATGAGAGTTTACCATATGTAAGATAGCCAGTTTCTACACACGGTTTTCCTAGCTCTTTTAGAAAAATTTCAGTAAGTCAAACTGAAGTTAAATTCTGCAATTCCCCAACATGTGAATTACTCTTCAGTTAATATTCTAAAATACTACAAGGACTCCACATTAAGTTTACTGCCCCATTAAAGTTGAAATTCCCATTCTACACTCTTACACACTTTGAAGATAAAAATATGTTACTCTCTTTTTGTTTTCACATTTTCTATGAACTGCTAAACATTACCTATATGGACTTGGCTCATCCTCTATGGTTTTGTTCAGGTCTCTACAATACAATTCAGTAGACTTAGACACTGAAAAACATTACAAAGTTAATGTTTCTTGCTATTTTTTCACTAATTGAAGGCTTCAATTTTAACTAAATGAATTTACTTGAATTTGAAAATTATTTTCTTTCACAGAGGTAAGGAAAATAATATATAAGATTTTGAACCCCTGCTCTTAAACTTACACAAATTATGTATTTCACCTGTTTGGTTTGGTTCTTTCTAGGAGTACAAATAGCTGCTGTATGAAAGATAATTTTTTATTGTTCTTAGCATTTCTCAAAAGCTTCAGTTTTGTGCTCAGTTTTTTAGGTGGTTACTGCAATTGTTATTTGTCTTTAGTAACCACAACTTTCTTTTGTGTTTCTGTGTTGCATATATGCATGCACTCAAGAGCTCTTAGCTGGATTTGTAAATTGCCTTAAGCACGTTGTATTCTAATTTTTAATCACATACTTAGAATTGCACTTTTGATACACCACCAACCCTCTTAATCTTTCCTCTCTTGCAAAATTTCTATTCATATGGTCCTTCTTAGGCTTATTTCTCAGGTTCTTGAAATCTTGGTCACTGAATCTCAAATTAGCTTTTGACAGAGGATGCCAGGCGATATGGATATACTAACTTGTTAGAACTTATTTCAAATTGGGTCAAGTACCAAGGGAATTCCTGAGCTTGTTTGGTGTGAAAATTTGAGCCAGCTATATTCTGTGGATTATTTTAATCTCAGTTTCCATTAAATTGACTGGAAACATGCCAAGCCATGTGTTATTCACAATTTGTTTTTCCACCCTACCTCCTCCACCGTTACCCATGTTCATCTGACCGTAAAAGGCCTTGTAACTAGGGCAAACCCGTCCGTGCTTGGGATCCTCAAATGTTTCAAGCTATTTTTCCAACTGTTGGGGTTTGGCAAACTCTTGTCAGCTTTTTGCCAACGTGGTTATTTTTTCTTTTTTCTTTTCAAACCCAAGTGTATTTCCAGGGAAATGTAGTCCATATGTTTCTTATTTATTTACACATAACTTAACTCATAAAAATAGTTTCTAATAATTATTTCATATCCACAATATCTGTGTGTTATTCCACGTCTGTGTCTTGGTCTACCCAGAAATGCTTCCCCTTTTGTAGTCTAATTTAGAAGAAATATTTTGAACCAAATTTGAAATTCCGATAGGCCAACAAATTGAAAGGTTGGGAAAATGTATTTTTTCTTTCTCTTATTACTTTTAATAGAAATAAATGGTGTCCCTTTTGCCTAATTCAACAAAAAGTTGGGTCAGTTCAAATAAATAACAAGTAACACATGCAAATAGTATGTTAGAAATCAATGGGGAACAAGTTCTTTATAATGTGCCCATGATCGCTGGACCCATTTGTTTTGGAAATCCCCTCCTTTTCCACTCCCAGAGAGAGATTTTTTTCCAGAAACGAACATAGTGCTAATCCTCAAGTAGAATTCATTGGGATTCCTTTCATTCTTTTACATAAACTAACAATTTTCATTTGAACTTAAATCTTGATTTCTGAAGACACAGCATTTGAACTAAGTTTTGGCTTTTTTCCTCTTTCATCTTAACTTATCACCATTTGAGGGTGTTTTTCCGAGTCTGCCCCCACCTACCACATAACCTCGCTGCTGTTAATATTCTCACCATTACTCAGCAGGTCTCTTAACAGGATTCCTTGCTTCCATCGCTTTGCCTCCAATCCAGCCTCCACATGCTACCTGAGAGGTTGAAGAATTGTGTTGGGTGCTTTATCTGAGCCCCTGAATTAATTTTTCTTAATCCCAAAGATAGATATACAGATTTAAATCCCTGCAGGGGTAAGGAAATGATTGGTACAATTCATCACTGCTCAATTGTAGTTTGCATGTATGTTCAAATTTCGAATGAGCAAATCAAATCCATTTAACTGTGACAATACACAAATATAACCCTAGAAGCTGAGCTCATGGAGAAACTTCAGCTATCTTTTAAAATTCCATAGATAATGGATCACGGTATTATTTATCAATCATTGAGCCAACAGGAAACAGATAACATATTTAAATGATGATCCTTCTAGAAGACATTAATAAAGGGACTGTTTGAGAATGAGTGGGCATAGTGTAGGAGAATCAAGGGTAGGTGCAGGCTAACTTGGGACAGTAGCAATGGTGACAGCTGGACATGACAGAAAAAGAGGTGGGATCAATTTCTAGGACCTGGAAAAGAGTCTATGAGACAGCCACACAGAGAGGAGCAGGGACCTTAGGCTGAGGAAAGCAGCCAGCCTGAAGCAACCCCACAAGAAGGCAGCTGTGGAGGCAGATATCTTAAATTTACTTTCCTCCCCTCTTTTGACCAAATCCAACAGAAGCTAGAGAGCAACGATGCCCACTAATATTTTCCATATAGGTCAGCATCCCAAGAGAGATGGCAGGGTGGAGAGAGGGAGATAGACAGAAAATTACAGCTAGATAGGAAAAATAAGTCCTACTGGTGTACAGTTGACTCAAGAATTTATAATTAACAATGATTTACTGCATGTTACCGAGTGATTAGAAGAGAGGAGATCAAATGTGAATAGCCCCACCAAAATGATTAAGTTTTGCAATGATGAATATGCTAATTACCCCAAACAGATCATCACACATTGCATACATGTATTGAAATACAACTCTGGACATTATAAATATTTACAGTTAATATGTTTCAATAATTTTTTTCTCAAAAAGGAAAATTATTTTTAACATATTGAAAGTGCCATTAAAAACTCCTGCTTAGTTAAGATGTAAAAGAGACATGGTGTTCACTAAACTTACTTGGCTGGATAGTTCTGGAAAATAACTTTGACACCTATGTAATTCATTTACTTCTGATACTTCTCTCTGGTCTTCCTATTGCATGTGGGCAGTGAACATCTTATAATATCAGGGAAACATAGTACACTGTGAATACATTTGAGAAGAACTACTGTACTAGAGGACATGCCTTAAAAGCATATATTCAGTTTTCGCACTAGGTTAAATCACGTTTCCTTGGACCATGATTCTCAAATCCATTTTTTTGCATGCATCATTCATTCCCTGATCTTGCACAACCTTCAAGAGAACCTCTTCTGATGGAAGGAGCATGAGAGAAGGACTTAGAAGACTCAAGTGCAAATTTTTGTTTTGATTCTCAGAAAAACCATTTAGCCTTTCTGAAGATTTATTAATGCTTTAAGTGTTATCTTCTCATCCACCCCTTTATTTTTTTAATCACCCAAAGCCCATAAACCCCTTTATTTTTAAATTTTGAGGCTAAATATGATATTGGTAAAAACATTGAAAACTACAAAGGTATTTTCCAATGGTTTCCAATTCTGGCTCATCAAAATCATTGGTGAAATTTTAAAAATATAGATGTCTGGATTCCAATCACAAACATGCGGACTTAGTAGGTTTGGGATGGTTTCTGATTATGCGTCTTTTTGTAAAGTTTCATAAGTGCGTTTGGTGGGTGGTGGGGCACTTGATAAACAGAGTTCTATAAAGTTGAAATGATTCCTTTAAAGGTTACATAACACATAGCACTCCCTGCCTCTTAGCCACAGTGGCTTTTTCTCTAAATATTGTCTCACTCACCTTCTTAAGTTTTTTTTTTTTTTTTTAAAGAAGTATGCACTGGTGAAGAAATAAGGGAGGCAAAGAGCATCAAATAGGATATTTAAAGGTCTGAATACACTCTTTCTCTTATATAATAATTTTTGAACTGTGTTCTGTAAAACTCTAGGTTTCAACAAAGATGCTTCTAATTTCCTGTAAACATTTGACTTAAATTTTATTTTTATTTGTTTTTATCAATTTGTTAATTAATTTATTCTTTAGTTGGCAAATAAAAATTATATATATTTATGGTATACAGCATTATGTTTATATGTGTGTGTGTGTATGAATGTGTGTGTATAGATGCTTATATTTAAATGGTTCAGAAGCCCTCAACAGAAAGTACCATTTTTCTCAAACTCAGCCAACTACCAATATTAAGTCATTGGGATCAGCAAGGCATTTACTTGAACATTACAGTATGTCTCTTTTGTGGGGGGTGGAGAACAATCTTAGAATAAATCTTTTTCTGTAACATATTTACATATATTTAAATGTCTAATAAATGTATAATTGATTAAGAAGTTTCAGTTTAGCATTATTTTTTTAATAAATCAGTCTAATGGATATCTGCCAAAGTAAAATAAAAGTTCTTCTTCCATGCCTTCGGTCAGAGCAAAGATCAAGGGCATCTACTCAGTCAATCTTAATTCTACTTCTTGTGAAGTAACAAGTAATTTCATAACCTTTCATTGTGACAATTTGTTAGTGATTGAAAGCACTTGTCACAGGTAAAGCATGACATTATCTATATTAAGTGGTTCAACTTCGAAACAAAATTTCTCACTATGATTTTTTTCAAGAATTTGAATTGGCTTTGAGTGTCCTGAGATTATGAAGTGAGACACTGAAAAACTGTCATCACAACTGCTTATTTTCTTAAAAACACTATAGAGAAATAAAATGTTTGCTGAGATTCATATAAGATGAAAACAGACAAGCATAATCCACACAAAATTTTTTAGTTATGCAACACAGCTTCATTTTTTACTAACTGTGGCATAAATTTTAACTTACCAAATAAACTTATACCAATAAAGGCTGTTTTTACCTGATTGTGAATTGTACTGAGTGCATAAGTGAGATTTTATTTAGTAAACAGTTTCCCTTGCTAAAAAAATAAAACATCTGATAACCATCAGTCTTATAGGTCTGTGTCCATTGAAAATCATGTCATCTAATAGGCCTAAAAAGGATGAATGTATATCATGAGTTGGCTAGTTAAGCCTTGGTGAGCATAATTGCATCCTTCTCTTCCAACATAAATTCTGTTTTCTCATTTCTGTCTCAGAGCTGTATAGCATTTAAACTACTTGCTTTTATATGTTTCTCCATTTGAAATGTGGATTCCATCTATTTCTTTAGGCAATCAATTTTCCTTTAGAGAGGATGGATGTCTGGTTCACTTATTAATTTATTAATTCAGCTATTCAATACTTATGAGCCAGGCACTATATGAGGCATAGGATATAAAATGATGAAAAGGATTGTAGAGATTCTTGTACTCAATCATCACATTTCAGTGGTTAATCTTTTCTTCCACTAGACTTTTAGGTTTCTGCTGTTGTCATGGCTGATTTATTGTTGCTGTTCTTTTCTTTCTTTCTTAATATCCCTTCAAGACAGCCAGTCTATATTACCTTCCTAAATCGTCTGAAAATATCTTCTTAGAAAAAGAACTGAGATTGGGATTTTTGTGTATGTGACTTATTGATGGAATGGTCTCAGGAAAACTTTTAAGGGAATGAAGAAAACAGGGTGGGCCAGAAGAAGAAGCTAGACAAACACATTGCTGGAGAGTTTCCCACAGGAAACTCTAGAGCATGAATTATTTCAAGAGATTATCCTTCCCAGAATCAAGGAGGCTGGACCATTAGACCTCTGTCCCGTTAGTCATTAGCTATGAGGCAAACCCATGAGTGTTGGGGGGTGGTGTTAACGTCACATGCATCTCCAGAGGAGTCAGCTCCCGCCATCCATGGCCATCTATTAAGAAGGGGGCTGGTGTGAGCCATGAGCAGCCAATGCCTATAGCTTCTGAGGGTGCATACATGGGCTCATAAGAGGAATCAAGAAGTTATGGTGCTAGTATTTTAAGAAATCGGTAAATTTCACTTTGTAATAGAAGCATGATATTTGAAAAGGATAGATAACTGGTAGAGGCCAAAATATACATATCATTTCATAGAACACTTGGAATTTGGGGTCCCAGATAAACTTTAGTATAGGAAAAAATCAGCATCCCATGTTCAGTTTCATCTTAAAAACTTTATCATGTCAGGTAATGACAATACTATGTCTTGACCATGAAATTTTACAGTTACAGCACTAATATGACGCCTCAGTCCATGGCTAAGGCTGCGTTTGGTTACACAACCTACAAGATTTCCCATTACTCCATCCCATGCAGTAATAAGGGTGTGTAACCACCGAGATGCCATTACCTGTACCCTCATTACCCTACGATCAGCCTCTGGTAATGATCAGAGAATAATGGAGCCATCCTGGCAAGCCACACATTGTCACAATTCCTAAATGAACACAAACCCTAAAAATGGCAAGAATCTGGTAAGTCCTACATTCCAAATACAAGTCCATCTGTGTATACATTAGTAGACACTGGGAATTCTTATTTATCTATTTATTTCATTGTACCCGTAATGGGGTAAAGTTTGTCTTAATACATGCATATATTATATAATAATCAAATCAGAATTGTTAGCATATCTATTACCTAAACATTTATCATTTCTTTGTGGCTATAACATTTAGATCCTCTTTTTCTGGCTATCTTGAAATACACAATACAATATCAGTCGCTATTGTCACCCTAGAGCACCAGAACTTATTCTTGCTAACTGACTTTGCAACTTTGTATCAGTCTACCAACTTTCTCTGTCCCCCTCTCCTCCCCTTTCCCTTTCCCTGCCTATGGAAACCACTATTCTAGTCTCTATTTCTCTTCTTTCTTTCTTTCTTTTAAATTTATTTACGAGTTCAATATGACATTTGGGTACATTTACACTGTCTTCAATGATCATAACACTGAGAATTCTTTAGGGAGTGGTAGCTTTCTTATGATTCCATAGGCTTTATTAATCTACCTGAACACTTCCTAAATTCACTAGTCTGATATAACCTGATTACAATGCTGACATCTTATAAAGTAGGAACCACATAATTGAAATTTCATTAGACCTTGGCCACTAGGTCCAGGAACCCAGTTGGCATCACTTGTGGAGGAAAAAGAGCTCTCAAATTGAGCACTGGTCACAAACTTCAGTAAAAACAGACCAAAATGCTAATGTTTCCTCCAAGATAAATTATATTATTGAGTTATTTCTAAATCCAATTTATTGGCTCAATTCAACAGTCTAAAATTTATCATATCTGGAATATTAGAACAAGTTTTTGTTAGATGCTTACAAGCTCCTACCATGCCCTGACTAATTATTAAGCTTCATCAAGATGAAATTACAAGGGAAAAATGTAATTAGTTCTCAAACACTGCTAAGATCCCACCAGCTCTTGCCTCTGCAACAACACGCTAAGGGGATTTACTGAACTGTTTAGGATGCATCGTATTGGGCCAAGATACACTATTGGACCAAGATGCCACTGAGACAAAACCACAGCTTTCAGCATCCACCACGTCTTTCCTGTAACAAACAGACCACAAACAGAAGTCAGAGGCCTCACTAGTCCCTGAAGAACAGCACTAGACCATGAATTGTCAACACATGTACAAAAGAATATGTAAATTCTGACTGCCGGGCCCAACCCACAGCTTTCACTACTGTAAATAAACAAAAGAGACCTCTTTGGCCTTTGCCTGGCAACAGACCTTCAGACTAAACCGATGCACTTAGTCTTGAAATGGTCTGTGCCCTGCCTTCCCCTCAAACCAGGCTCAGGTTAAGGTTTGGTAGGTCCCTCGAGGCCATCAACCAATTTCTTCTTGCCAAGTTTATACCCAAGGAAATTCCGCTCACTCTTCCACTGAAGAAATTCCAGATTCCAGAATCCTAGTCTTCTGAACAATGATGATTTTCTTCATAGGAACCTAATTTTGGAATTCACTGTTTCCACAGATTGTGGTATCACAATTCTCAGGTCAGAGAAAAAACACGTCTGGTCCATGTGATTTTTCACCCTGCTCTTTCTCTGGTAGGGATGGGATCTGGAACAGTGCCTGCGTGGCAGGCTTCCTAAGTTATGTGTTCAGGACTGTTGATAGTAGTTCTGCAAGAAGTTTCTCTGTAGTGAACGAAAATCTCACCTACTCAAATCCCTAGAAGACGGCAGCATAGAAATGCCAGGTACATGCCACACCTAGCAGGGAATAAAACAGTGAATCCACAATGGACCTTGTTCATAATAAGCCCACAGTCATGTAGAAAGATAGGAGAGGCGTATAAATAAATACACATCCTTCACAGAGCAGTTACAGTGGCAGAGGGAGATGGGCATTCAAGGCAATGGGAAGCGAGAGGAAGAAATGATTCTTTTATTTGGCAGGATCAGGAAAGGCTTCAGAAAGATGTCAAAATGTTCTAAAAATATTCACAGCAACCTGGATGCACTTAAAGAAAATTATGTTAAGTGAAATAAGCCAGGCACAGAAAGAGAAACACCGCATGTTCTCACTTATTTGTGGGAACTAGTAAATAAATAAAAGATAAACAAATTAAAAAAAAAAAGATACAGCAATCACAATAATACATTGAACTTTTTAAGAGAAGAGAACAGAAATGAGGTTACCAGGGCTGGGAAAGGGAGGAATTGGTAAAGGGCCATGAAAACTGATTATATTGTATAATGATGACTATACTAATTATCCTGATTTGAACATCACATATTGTGCACAAGTATTGATATTTAATGCTGTATCTCACAGATATACAATCAACTATGTCCCAATTAAAAAAATATTTTTTAAATAGTGGTTTAATTCTCCTTCAGGTGTTTCTTATGAACACCAGAATCAATCCCTTAGGACAATTTTAGTTAAAGATGCAGCAATCCCTAAAACAGAAGAATGGGGAAAAAACCATGAACACAGGACTTGGCCCTAGAAATATCCACTACCTGCTAGTGCCCCAGCAGGTGGGCTGGTCTGTCAAGAGTAGTTGATTGTGTGATCTATGAGGCCTTTTCTCTCTGGTGGGCATAGGTCCTCTGTAATGTCCCTGGGAATGGGTGTCTCAGGCCCCTTGCTTTGCTCACTGTGCTCCACTGGATAGCTATTTCCTTGGCTGGTGGTTTGATTTAAACTACTACAGTTTGTTAAATTCTGTAAGTAATATTTTCATACTGGAGACTAATTCTAGGCCACGATTATTCTTCAGGGTATCCATAATCAACATTAAAATTTGTACAATATTTAAGTTGTGGGAAAGAAGCTCATTAGGCTAGTGTTTCTCAAAGACATACCTGGGTCATTTGCCACAAAAATCAGCTTGGATGTTATTACGAATATAGATCCTAGAGCCACAACTGCCAAATCTGAACCTCTAGGGTTGCTCCTAGGAATCTGAATTTTCATAGGTCCCCTGTTAAATTCATAGATCCCCTGTTAGTCACCCTAAAAGTATGAGAAACTCTACTCTATCAAAATTATCAAATGGCGATGTAACCTTGCGGAAGTCAACAGATTAATTTGTGTCTGGTTTTTGTCATGTTATCTAGGGGTTATTCGGGTTCTGTCTGGATTAGAGGACTGTGGTGGGGGAATACATAGAGAGTATAAAGCCACACAAATGTAAGCTATAATTATTGAGAAAAAATCAGTATCTACCCTTTATGTTCACCTGAGTTGCCCTGAGCACTAACACATCAAAGTTTCACTTAAAAACCAAACGCACTTAATAGTTCACACCAACAGCTCACACAGACTTTACCTGAGAGTAGCGTGGATCCTGATGAAAACATAAAGGGAACAAGTTTTGTTTGTATCACCTTTTCTTTCTGACGCCACAAGTACCTTCTTTGGTCAGCCCCTCCTGCTACTTAGGCATAATGATGTTTTCCCTGGCTGGCAGTGTTTTGCCAATGACTCTCCTCTCTCCAGTGCTGACTGGTTAACCTGATAATGGAATGTGCCCCAGAAGCATTTAAACTGTGACTTTTTTTCTCTATTAATTTTTCTGAGGATAATGCTGTTACCCTGTTTTCTACCTTTCTGGTGGTTTTCACATGCTAAGCCATGGCAGTCTTTTTATGAGAGCTGTTTTTGAGGTCAAGTAACTTTGGGCACTTTGTATCATGACCAAGGCTGGCAACTCTACCATCTGCTTCCCAGAGAAGTTCAGAGCACTTCTGGAAGCTATCATGTCTGGAATATGAACGGGATCCACAGGGCATGCCACCATGGCTGTCCAAGTGGACAAGAATGAAGGTTTTGGAGTCAGATTCACTGGGTTTGAATCTGGGATCTGCTTTTGCTAACTACGTGATGTTGCAAAAGTAGAGCTCTTTCACATTTCAAAGGATCAATTTTCTCTTTTTAAAAATGAGAGTAAAATAAATGAGAATGATAATACTTATCAGACGGTTGTGTAAGGATTAAATGAGGAGCTTTGATGTAAGGATTAAATGAGGAGCTTTGAACAATGTCTGGCACACAGAATGATTTTGAATTGCTTATTTTTATTCTTGCTGACTATTCATGAAAAATCTCTTCATGAAAATATCATCCTGACTATGACAAGTTCAGGATCTTAAAAATATGACTTGCTAGGAAAACAAAATAAAACAAACAAAAAATGAAGTCATGATATCAACAAGTATTAGTTTCTTCACAGTTAAGAAGTATAACTTAATAAATAGCTATATTTGGCACAAATTCTGATACCCGTAATTTGTAGATATGTGGTTTATGAAACAATTATTGTGAAATTTTACCTTCACAAAATTTAAGTAGTTATTTAATTATTTTTTTGTGTGTGACAAAACTATTTCCAAGAAGAATTTTTAAAAAAGAACAAAAATCAATTCCTCTATCTATTCTCTCACTGTTTTTGATTTTCTGGTTATAAAAATGAGGCATTGTTAAGGTACTGAACTTGTATATTTTATGAAAGAGAGGAATCATTTTATAAAGTTGAATTTATTGACAACATACAATCTTATATGCGTGCTCCCTCACTTCTCAGGTTATACAGGAAACTTGGACTTCAGAACCATGTAGAATTCCCATACTATGTACATTCAAATACAAGTAGCAAATGAATTGTTTCATTTCTATCCAAAATTCCACAACAAAGCAGAAATTGAAGCACTTACAATGACCATGTTCTTAATAATGAGAAAAATTTATGCATTAACAAAAACAGCAACACATTTCTCGTTAAGTGCACTTTAAACTTACAAATTCCTTATTTTTTAAAAATGTGGATATTAAACTGTAGTCTTTAAGTTATTTAAAGAACCAAAAATACAAAGATGCAGACTACATTTTGATGTTTTGCTATGAAGATGTCAATGGTACAAACTCTGTGATTAATAACTGTCATTTATTAAGCACCTACTATCTGCCAGACATTTTACATGCAATGTGACATTCAGTTGTAACAATAGCCCTAAGAAAGAACTATCTTATCCTTAATACATTTAACTAAACTGATGTTTAGAAAGGTTCTGTCATTGTCTCTGGCCATACTTGTAGCAAGTAACAGAAATGCTGTTAGAACCCAGTTCCTTCTGATGCTCCAACCAGGCTCCTCTTCCTTTGTCCTATGGCCTCCCAGCTCAGTGAGATGAAGCCAAGCAGGGAAATGTTTTCAGAATGTGGTTTATGGGAAGGGTTCTGCTCCAAATATTCTCTCACCAGTGATTATGACATTTGACATTTCTCCAAAGGACATTTATTTCTGGAAGTCTTAAGGGATTTTATTTCATTTAGAATCTCACACTAAGATACTAATGCACTGAAAGTTAAAATGAAGTTTATCAGGTTACACCTTAACAATTATGAGTGAATGGCGTGCCAGAGCTTTTGTGAAGGAGGAGAAAGGAATGCATTGAATGGTGAATGAGAGCAATAATAAAAAGTTGCTACTTTTGCTTCTTAGAAATTGTGTCTTTTTCGTTGTTTTTTTTTGTCCTGGCAGTCTTTAAAACATGGAACTTGAAGAACAAAATATTTTTCTGAAGTGGAATGATCTGTAACCTTCACATGAAGTCTCTTAAAAGTGGTGGGAAGTAGGCCTTAGAAAATATTAGATGGTAAACAGATGACACTGGCATGTAAAAACCACATGGACCTGGGAATTTGCTCCATCTCCAACCCTAACTCATGGACAAGCACATTAGTGGTCTGGTGGGTTCCAATAAAGCCTGCTGTTATTTTGAAAGACATAGTTTCTTTGAAGTTGTGAGGGTCATGGATACATATGTATGTGTGTGTTTGTGTGTGTATTTCAGTTCGTATTTGGGACTTCAAAACAATGGTTTCATTTACAAATTTTCTGGATCCACTGACAAAACAGAAGGGAGTGGAAACATTAGTTATTTATTTAGTTGATTCCAGTTAAAGTGATACTATAACCTCAAACATGGTTATTTCAAAGTAAAGAGTTAATTGTCTTAATCCCCAATTTTTTCATATGTAGACATTCACTATGCATAAGACTCAACAAGTTGTTTTTCAAGTGAATTATTAGCGTCCATGATGGACGGTGACATTAATATTCACCAGTAGCAAGATACACTGGAAAAGAATCAGATTTGAGAACTGAACTTCTTTAATAATAGTGATCTTTTGGTTTGTATTGAAAGAATTCCCAATTGATGGATCTTAATTAAGATATTCACAAATATGGTTATTTTGGAAATATCTTGATTTGGTATGGGCCATAATAATCATATACAGTGTATATTGACAAAAAAAAATTTAAAGAAACAAAATTATAACAGTGTTTCTTATTTTTATTTTGATGGATCTTAATTAAGATATTCACAAATATGGTTATTTTGGAAATATCTTGATTTGGTACGGGCCATAATAATCATATACAGTGTATATTGACAAAAAAAAATTTAAAGAAACAAAATTATAACAGTGTTTCTTATTTTTATTTTGAAATACTTTCAAATTTACAAAAAAGTTGCAAAAATAGAACTAAGAATCTTTTTACCCTTAACAATTTTCCAATTAATCATTGATTCCCCATCACCTCTGATACTTGAGTGTGTAATTTTAATAAAGAAATTGTCCTACATGTGCACAATATAATCATCAAAATTGAGAACTTAACACTGATACATGACTCCCCACTCACTCATCCTCAGATCTCATTCAGATTTCCCTAGGTGTCTGCCAGAAGGAACCATTCCAGGCTTATACATTCCATTTAGTTGACATGTTTCTATAATTTCCTTCAATCTGGAAGAATTTCTTAGTCTTTCTTTGACTTTCATGACCTCGGAATATTTAAAGATTACAGAACACAATTTTTTGTTGTTGTTTTTAGAATGCCTTCCCCACCTCCAAATTTGGGTTTATCTGGTGTTTTCACGATTAGACCCAGATTTTGAATTGTTGGCAGAAATTTCACAGAACAGATACTTTGTTCTTCTGATTACATTCGATCAGAAGTAACATGATTTCAATTTGTCCCATTACTGGTGATGTTAACTTTGATCACTTGCTTAAGATGTTGTTGTCCGTCAAAATTCTTCTTTACAAAGTTACTCTTTTTCTCTTTGTAATTAATACTTGTTCTTTTTATTTGGGGGGGGTACAATAAGGCTATGTAAATATTCCATTCCTTATCAGTTACTCTTGTGACTGTTTTCTCGCATTACATTAAAAAATTTATTATTACTGTCTTATAGGAAAGCTATTGATTTTGTGTGTTCACCTTGTCCTTTATCTTTCTAGGCATTCTTATAGATTCTAGTAGTATTTTTTTATATAATCGTCATGGGTTTTCTAAGTAGTAAATTATCAGAAAGTTCATGGAAAAAAGAATTCACTGTTGGTGGGATTGTAAATTAGTATAGCCATTATGGAAAGCAGTATGGAGGTTCTTCAAACAACTACAGATAGAACTACCATGTGGTCCAGAAATCCCACTACTGGGTATATACCCAAAGGAATGGAAATAATTGTGTTGAAGGGATAGCTGCACTCTTATGTTCAGTGCAGCTCTATTTACAATAGCCAAAATACGGAACCAACCAAAATGTCCATTGACGGGCAACTGGATAAGGAAAATATGGTATATGTACACAATGGAATACTACTCAGCCATAAAAAAGAATGAAATTCTGCCATTAGCAGCAACATGGATGAGTCTGTAGAAAATTATGTTAAGTGAAATAAGCCAGACAAAGAAACAGAAATACCATATGTTCTCACTCTTAACTGGCTGCTAGGAAGGAAGGAAGGGAAAGAGGGAGGGAGGAAGGTAGGAAAGAAGAAAAGAAAAAAAGAAAAGACCACAACAATATGTTGAACTTTCAGAGGGAGAGAACAGACCTAAGGATAGTAGAGATGGGTGAAGGAGGGAGGGGGTTTGGGAAGTGATAAATTGGGTAAAGGGCATAAAGAAATATCATGATTTGTAAGAATGAATACACTAAAAATAAGTAATAATAATAATAAGGAAAGATTCCATATAATTGCCATCTCTTCTTTTCATTTTTGATGGGATTTAAACCAACTTAAAAAACTGATCATTTTTAAAGTTCCATCTCTAGAGCCAACACATCAGATTATTTGGCAATCTGTGACTTGATTTATCAGATTAAAACACCTGAAAATCATTCCTCCAATTTCAACTTGATTCATTTTGTGTAGTGCTGGCTTTTAGACCTACTTTTAACTAGCTTTATTATGCTTTCCCTTTCTTCCTCTTTGTCTCCCTCTCCCTCTCTCTTTCTCTGTTGTGATTTCCACCTTCAAATAGGAGAAAATGTTAAAACACTGCCCACCTTAATTCTCATCACATAGGCATCCGAATCTCCTTGAAATAAATGCCAGAGATAAATCAACTCGTGAGTTAACTATTGACAATTTACTCATAATTTAATTAATTTTCAAGCAATAATCATATTTTTTTCATTGCAGCATTGTATACGTAATTTATATCTTATTTCTAAGCCTAACAAGTGTGTTTTCTAGAGATAAGAGGTCTATTTCCACATGCACACACAAAAGAAGATAATGCAAATTTTTCCATGAACTTGTTGAAGTACTGTCATATAGTCTAATGCGTAACCCTTTTTATTTCTTTATTTTGTGTCATTGTTGTACCCAATAATTCTAGTAAAATGTTGAATTTCTGACTTAAACAAAAGTTCTACATTTTATCGATTAATTTCTGTTTCTAGTGTGAGCTTTTGGTAGATGTATAACTGTCAAATAGACCTAGATTTCTAAGACTTTTTAAAAAAAATTAGGAATGGCTACTTAAATTAGTAGATGATTTTTTATCAACTATTGAATTAATCATACTTTATGATTCTCCTTCAATATTTTAATATAATAATTATGCATTTATGTATTTTCAAATCATATATTATAATTTATATATTTAATAAGATAAAAATTATTATATTCTTTTATTCTTAAAGCAAACTGTACATAGTCGTAATGTGTTTAATGTACAACCTGATTAAATCTGCTAATATTATAGAATCTTCATCATTTTATTCGCAGGTGAGAGAGACCTGCACTTGATTGTGTATGTGTGAGTGTGTTTATGTGAGTGAGTGTGCACTCTATTCTTTGCTTTTTTGGTCTTCCTTTGTGATAGCTCTTTTTAACAGAAACTAATATACAGTGAAGCTAATGAAGCCTAACTCTCAGGGCTTCCCTCACATTAGCATCTTCCAAGTCCTTTTACCTAATTTTGTATTCATAAGTGCGTACTCTTTTCCCTAAAGAAAGATCCTCAAAGATTATATAAATGACAGACATTAAAAACTCGAATCAGTCTTTGGGTTGAGCATATTAATATTTCTCAACTCAAGGAAATTCTTTCCATAAAGACAGTCATGCTGATTTCAACTCTAGGAACATGGAGGATGTAATCATTATGCTGTAGTGGTGCCTCTCAATTCTAACTTCCCATACCTACCTACCCAGTAGGGTGGATATGATGTGCAGGAATTAGCTATGAGACAGCAGTTTATGAGCTAGAAAGAGGATGTGCCATGGATAAAGCATTGATTGCTATAAAATTCTTGCATCTTTATTTTGATAGATCCCTCTTGTTGTCATAATGAACCACATAACAATGAATTAAATTATAGAATTGATTATACTGTATGAACTCAAAATTTGTATTGATCCTAGAAAGTGCATTATGGATTTGATTAGTTTCCTTCCCTTTGCTGTAAGCTCTGTGATGACAGGAACCATATCTTTGTTGTCTATGGTCCTTATTAGAATGTAAAGCACACATCAAGTAATCAATACTTATTTGTGAAATAAGTGATTGATCAATAAATTTTCCTAGAACAAAAAAATATTATTTGTTCAGGGCATATTACATAATTAATACACAACAAAGTGTGGTAAAGAGTCAGGCAGAGTTTGTGTCTTCCAAAGTGGCTGAATGGTAAGAATTACTTCTGCTGGGAAAATCTGGATTAATATGCTTAGATAATGAAACATTTCAATTTATTTTATAAAGAATCAGCCCTATCTTACAGTCATCAAATTATTAACAGTCATCACATATTAACAACTGTGATTCAGAGTTAGCAAGCAACCAAACAAAGAAGTTTGACATAAAATATGAAAAAGAAATTAAGAAAAGAAAAAAAAAAAAAAAGGATTGGAAAAATAAAAGAAAAAATGTAGAAAATGTAAATATAGATGGAATTAATCCAAAAATATAAAAATTAGAATATACAAGGTTACTTTGAAAAGTTTATGAAAAATTTGTATTATCTTTTAATTCTATTCTCCCATAAACTTTTTGAAGTACCCTGCTATAATGCATGGCTTTGGAATAATGGGCTTCAATACCATGGTATGAAGCATGGGCTTTAATAAATTCCACTCCTGTCAAATTTAGAGATCTAAAGCAAAGATACTAATAACATTGTTTGAGTTGAGTAATATTTTTTTCTTTTTCACAAGAGCTTAACTTTTTAAAAAATTGAAAGAGGAGTTCTAATTGCTAATATGGGAATGCCATCTGAAAATTACAGATAACTTTTAGATATGTTAGAATGATTTGGTTTGGTTTCTATCCCATAAAACCTTGTTCCTTTTATATGTCTTTGGCACACCTACAGCCTTCTGCAATATAATCAGATGATGGTAAGCCTTTTCTCTAATGATGCTGCCAGCATTCTATCCTTAGTTTTCAGGGAGTATTCAGCATAAAAGAAAGACTTAAGCTTTGTTCGATATCTCAGTTTTCCTGGGCTAAGAATCATGTGGTATTCTGAATCACTTAGGAATAAATTTTCTGAAGAGAATATCAAGAACCCGTATCTCATTTTTGCTGCAATATCAATAACTCATATATCATTTCTGCTTTTTCAGGAAATCTCATTCTTGGAATATGTTGTATTACTACCGCTATTTACCTGTGGACCTAAATATCACTTCTGAATTTCTAAAACACATCTGCATCAATTATTTATTAATCGTGTGTGTGTGTGTGTGTTCAGACCAGAGATAATGTATTTTAGTCCTTTGTATATTTGCCATGCCCTAACAAAGTATAGTTCAAACTAGTACAAGACAAACAACAATACACAAGAAATAGTAGTCCTTTAATTTACCCCACCATCACCCACTTTCTAAGAGCAGACTGCGCTTCGATATATTCTTCCAGTTGTCAAACATTATGGCACATTTTTCTGTTTCTGCCTCATTAGGAAGAATCACTGGGAGAGATTCTTTGTGGTGATTATCACATAAACTTCTTGTTTTTGTTGTGTTATCTCATGGCTCACTTGGCAGAAGCATTTGAGGAGCAAATACCCATAAATAATGATCACTTACAAGCATCATAAGGAACGTCTATGAGATTTGCTTATCTAGGTTGGATTTTAAGTTGATAGTGTTCCATGCTTTACTTGGAAATGTAGCCCTGAAGCATGGCATATTGGAAAGAACACTAATGTTACATTAATATTAGAGTTGGCAGTCCTGAATTCAATTCATACATCTGGTATTCACTGGTTTTCTTGTACTCTGGAATAGTTACCTTATTTTTCTTATTTGTAAAAGTCTATGACATGGGATAACATTTTTGGGTGATGAAACAAAATGCTCTATTTAAAAATATCTTTATTATACACACATGTAAAGAAGGTTATATTGCATCATCAGTGATGTCAATGGTACTTTAGCCTGGAATCCATGCTGTATGAGTGCAGATGGCATTATGTGAGATGTTGACACTAAACACCAGTTTCTTTACGGAAAAAAATGTTTTTTTTTTAAACTCAATAAAATTTTGGAGTGCTCCATTTTTAAAGTTTTGTTTTGTTTTATTTTGATTTTTATGACTAAGAATAGTTCACATCTTCTTTTATTACCTTTCAAAGAATAGATCCTAGAGAAGTATTTCAGAATGTACCATCAGTCCTAAGGGACAAGGTACAGGTAGAGAACAGCCAAACCTGTCTATCATGAGCTATTTTGCAAACAGGCTGACTGTGGATCCAAAATAGATTAAGCCATAACTGTATAACCAGGGTGATAGTATGCCACATTATCTTATTCTTTTTAAGAAAGGACAGTGTGTTATTTTGACTAAGCATTAGAGTGGGTAAAATAGGACTCCAAAAATACTGTAGCATCTGTCATTGTGTTTAAATAAAAAAGCCAAAAACTAAGGTTTGATATGGCAGATTTTAAGGACAGTGTGTGGCAAATATCCTCTCAGGTTAGGGCTTTGCAATGCTGTTTTCACTCTGAGGTAATGTGAGAAAATCAGAAGAGAGAACATTAAATATGAGCTTCACTCACTGCTTGGATAGTTTCCTGTTTGTGTTACTACATTACAACCATAAAATAATTCAGCATTTGGATTTCACATCTTATTTTACTCCTCTCACTTTGTAAAAACAAAACATTTTCATTATTGATAGTTATACACATTTTTTCTCCCAGACCATTTTGCAAATGCAATGAAAATCAAGATAAACAATAATACATTTATATTAAAAGTGTTAATATCACAGTGACCCGAATTCCTGAAAAATTAGTTAAAACAAAACCAATCTCTGAAATCATGGAAAATTTTTTAAACCTCTCTATGCTTTAGTATTTTTGTATGTAAAATAGGAATATTAATAATATCTAATTTGTAGGGGTTTTGTGAGAATTTCAAAGGGGTCCATTTATTAATAAAGTTTGAGAAAACCTATCCGAAGACCCTGCATTTCCTTTTCTATTAAATAGGGCCATCCAGTAGTGACATATGTTCACCTTGGGGAGCAATTGCTTGTTGACCAGCTTCCCATCATCATCATTGGCTTGCCAGTGCCAACCATGCACCTGTATTCTACAAATGGCCAGAACCTGCATATCTATGCCTGATAGCTTTGCCCAAATGCTGGAACCCTTTTAATGCCCACTGAAGACCAGCAGTGTGGCTCTCAAACACTGACTTTGTAGATCCCATGGCTCCCTCACCCTTCATTTGTGATAACTATAAAATGTGTATTTTACATTGAATCCCAGAGTTTTCTGAGTGGAGATTATCTCTAGTTCATTTCTAGTGCCACCAGTAGCCACCTTTTACTAGCTGACTTCTCTTTTTCTCTCACTTCCCACTTCCTTACCAGAGCCGTTTTAACTTCTGAAATAAATGACTTATACAACTTCTTGCATCAAAGTCTGCTTCTGGTAATACCAAACCAAAGTATAAAAAGTGAAAAGCTATAAGATAGAATAAGTATTTTTCTTTAGGATACTTTAACTTCACCAGTCCCTAACATGTCATACAAGATTTATGTGATGTTGATGTTCATCTGGTTGATTTTACCTGATATGTAGGGGTATCAAGAAATGCTCTGGGTTATACAGTGTAGAAGTGTTTGCATCCCTCTGCATAATGCTGAATTCTTGTGGGTGAGCACTGCTATGACAAAATGCAAAAACTCATCAGAAGGAGATGCCCTTGCCAAATGAGATCCCCAAGGGGAAATGTTTTAACAAATTGAAGTCAACGATCACATTGCAAATATTATGAATTAGCATACAAGAAATCTGGCTCTACAAATCAATGATTAAAGGGCAGATTGTTTAATACACGAAGCTTGAAAAGTTATTTCCTCTATGGAAGAAAATGAAACTTTATTTTTATTATTATTATTTTTTTTGAATTTATTTTTTTATTTATTTTATTTTATTTATTTATTTATTTATTTTTTTGTTAAATTTTTATTTTGTCAATATACACTGTATATGATTATTATGGCCCATCACCGACACCTCCCTCCCTCCTCCCTCTCTCCCCTCCCCCCCAAGAATGTCCCTTCCGTTTGCTTGTTGTAACCATTTGCTTGTTGTGACCATTTGCAACAACATGGATGGACCTTGAGAGAATAATATTGAGTGAAACGAGTCAGGCAGAGAAAAAGAAATTCCACATGTTCTCACTCATTGGTGGGAGCCAAAAAAAAAAAAAGAAAATGAAACTTTATTTTTATTATTATTATTTTTTTGAATTTATTTATTTATTTTTTTGTTAAATTTTTATTTTGTCAATATACACTGTATGTGATTATTATGGCCCACCACCGACACCTCCCTCCCTCCTCCCTCTCTCCCCTCCCCCCCAAGAATGTCCCTTCCGTTTGCTTGTTGTAACCATTTGCTTGTTGTGACCATTTGCAACAACATGGATGGACCTTGAGAGAATAATATTGAGTGAAACGAGTCAGGCAGAGAAAAAGAAATTCCACATGTTCTCACTCATTGGTGGGAGCTAAAAAAAAAAAAAAGAAAATGAAACTTTAAATGGGTAAAATAATTAAATATAAAAAGTGAAAAACTATAAAGTTATTAGAGAGTCCCGTGGAAATGACACGCCCAGCGGTGCCAGTGCACGACTGAGCAGATAGGCCTTACTGCCAGCCGACCCCATCCACAGCCCAGCTGATTGAATGCCCAGGGAGGCCCAAGTCCCATGGAGACCACGTGCCTTGCAGTGCAAGTGCGTGACCTAGCAGGAAGGTCTCGCTGCCACCAGACCCCATCCCAAGCCTGGCTGAGTGCATGCCAACCAGAGAGGTGCCTCCCCAGAGAGGCCCAAGACCCACAGAGACCATGTGCCCAAGGCGCCATTGGGTGACTGAGCAGAAACTGAGGCAGCTGTGCCAAATTGGCAGCCCCAGCAGGGTCCTAGCCAGACAATAGTGTCAAACCAGTGGACCATGAAGTCCCTTGCCACAATGAGTAAACATCAAAGGAAAGATACCAGAAATATGAAAAATCAAGCAAGTACACCACCAAAGGGTAATAATTCTCAAGCTCTAGATCCTATAGAACAAGAAGCCCTTGAAATATCTGACAAAGAATTTCAAGTGATAATTCTTTTTTTTTTTTTTCCTTTTTGTCTTTTTTTTGTGTCCGGCAACGGATCGCAACCCTCAGTGTCACACCCGTACCGGACCGGGACCGGCAACGGGATCGCAACCCTCAGTGTTGTGGCCACACCTCGCTCAGCCAGTGAGCGGGAACCGGTCTGTATGTGGGATCCGAACCCTCGGTGGGAGCGCCGCCGTGCTCCCAAGCGGCGCACTGTAGCAGTGCGCCACCGGGCCGGCCCTCAAGTGATAATTCTAAGGAAACTAAATGAGATACAAGAAAACTCATCTAGACAGCACAATGAAATGAGGAAAAGTATACAGGACCTGAAACAAGAAATGTACAAGGAAATCAATGCCCTGAAAAAGAATGTAGCAGAGCTTGCCGAGCTGAAGAATTCATTCAATGAAATAAAAAACACAACAGAGAGTTTAAGCAGCAGGCTTGCAGAAGCAGAAGAGAGAACTTTTGACCTTGAAGATGGGCTGTTTGAAATAACACAGGCAGACAAGAAAAAAAAAAAAAAAAGAAGAAAGGGAGGAAAAAGGAGATTGCAGTAAAAACATATTCAACAAAATAGTGGCAGAAAACTTCCCAGGTATAGGAAAAGACACGGATCTTCAGATTCAGGAACCTCAAAGATCCCCAACTGTATTCAACTGAAAAAGGTCTTCTCCAAGACATGTTTTATGGAAACTGGCAAAACTCAGAAACAAAGAGAGAATCTTAAAAGTGGCAAAAGAGAAACGTCAAACCACCTATAAGGGAACCCCAATCGGAGTAACATCAGACTTTTCATCACAATCCCTAAAAGCTAGAAAGGAATGGGATGATATACTCAAAGTACTAAAAGACAGATTGCCAGCCAAGAATACTCTACACTACAATGCTATCCTTACAAAATGAAGGGCAAATAGTATATTCCTCAGACAAACAAAAACTGCGTAAGTTCACTACCACATGACCACCATTACAAGAAATTCTCAAGGGAGTACTGGGTTTGGTACCTGAAAAATAACTACCACTACCATAAAAACTCAAGAAAAATCAAAACCCCCTAGTAAAATAAAAATGCCAACTATGAAGAGAAAAAAAAGTTTATCTACAACCCAATAAACCAACAAATACAGAAGACAAACAGTAAACCAGAAAGAAAGCAACAAAAGGCACTTAAGACATCCAAACAAAAATCAATAAAAATATAGGAGTATATTAATACTTTTCAATAACAACTCTTAATGTAACAGGATTAAATTCCCCAATCAAAAGACACAGACTGGCTGACTGGATTGAAAAGGAGGACCCAACTATATGCTGCCTTCAAGAGACCCACCTCATCTATAAAGACTCACACAGACTAAGAGTGAAAGGATGGAAAAAGATTTACCATGCAAATAGGAATGAAAAATGAGCTGGAGTAGCTATTCTTATATATGACAAAATAGAGTTTAAACTAAAAACCATAAAAAGAGATAATGAAGGCCACTATGTAATGATAAAAGGATTCATCCATCAAGAAGACATAACAATCATAAATATAT